>NW_025213211.1:21435-31409 GCF_004010195.1 Chiloscyllium plagiosum
AAGGGCCTGTTTCCCCACGGTAGGAATTCTATGATTCTAACTCTAACAGTGAACGAATCTCTGAAAAAGTGAACCATCACTCTGTAAATAACAATCTATTCTGGATCTTCCTTATATGCTGTTTTAATAATACAGATTCCACTCATAAATCCATTATTAGTAAGAACAATAAATAAAAACTTAGTTTCTCAAAGGTTTCACAGAATGGGTTCACTTGAAATATCTGTATCTTATTCCCTCATCTTTTTCTGTCTGAAATGCTTTCTCGGTTGTTTTCTGGTTTCAAGAATATTTGCTCAGCCTTTATTGATGGATAGAGCTTCTTATACCGAGCATGGAAATTTCTTGCAAGACCCCAATATTTCTTTCCTGTCATCATCTTTTCAGATGGCAGTTGACTCTCCCCCCTTCTTGACACAAGAAATCCTTCTAATATGATTGTTTTCAGATTATTAACTCGAAAATGGACCCTTAGTCTCCAAGTGCCTTTTTAAATTAATTGGCAGAATTTGAATTGTTGCCTGGGTAAAAATGTTGCTTTGGTCTGACAACTGATCGGTTTTGCTCCATTCTGTCAAATGGGCACCTGCAAACTGCTTACCCACAGACGTTCATGTTTCTGTTTAATCACCGAAAAGCACCTTACATTTTCAAAGGTCATCATGGTATTGCCCAAAACTTTACAAGTTCGCCATTTTTATGCACCAATAGACTGATATCCATTTCATATCTTCCCTTTTTTTTAGCTTTTCAATCTTTATATTCTTCGACGTCTTTGCCAAAAATATGGATTGTGGCCACATTCCAATGGTGTTGACAATGCAATATTTTTTACACCATGTCCAAATTGTCAGTTTGCAGTAATGCAAACATGTTTTGCAGCTCTATCATAGACAGGCAGAAGGCTGGAAGAATACAGAAAGCCAAGCAGCATCAGGCGGTGGAGAATGGTGTAAACACGAAGCGTCGACTTCTCCACCTCATGATGTTGCCTTGCCTTCTGTGTTCTTCCAGCCTTCAGTTTGCCTTTTTTGAATTCCAGCATCTGTCGTTTATTTTTGGTCTCTTGCAGCCCCGTTTCCCACTTTCCAGCCTTTGCATCTGCAGAAAAAAATAATAAATCGCAAAAGAATGGTCAACGCTCTTTAATTCTAATCTAAATGGTCATTTTCAGTTCCATACACTTGCAATGTTGACTTCTCCATCTCCCAATTCTCTGCCTTTTGTCAGTCAGCTAATCCTTTATCCAAGCCAATACTCTGCCGGGAAACTTCTGCGAACTAACCTTCTCGATCAGTCGTTTATGTAGCGCCTTGCTAAATGCCTCTGAATGTCTCGAGATACGACATCTATTGGATCCCGATTATACAACTTCCTGTTTACATCCTGAATTATCTACAGCAGATTTGTCCAACATGACCTACCCTTCTTGAAACTGCTGAAACTGGTGACATGATCTGTGTTTTTCCAAGTGTTCAGTTATTTCCTTCTTTATGATTGATTCCAGCAACCTCCCAACACAGAGGTCAAACTCACTGATATATTGTGTCCCATCTTTTGCCTATCTCCGTTGTGAATAAGAATGGCATATTAGCAATTTTCCAATGCATTGGCACATTTCTACAATCCAAGTAATTTTTCAATATCACAACCAATACATCTACTATCTCTACTGCTAGCTCCTTTAATACACTTGGGACTTATCTGCCTTTTCATCCATATGTTTATCAAATGAACATTTAAATTCCTTTGAAGCTGGTGAGTGCAGGGCGGGCGCTGTATGCCCCTACGACTCTCTGAGTAAAGAAACCACCTCTAACATCTATCCTATAACTATCACACCCCTCCAATTTAAAGCTATATCTGTCGTGATAACTATCACCATCCGAGGAAAAAGGCTCTGACTGTTGTTACGACCCGGGGTGCACCCCTCTGCTAATTTAAACCGGCAACATGTAAAGGATTCAACCCGTGCTGTAATCTGTTAAAGTTCCAGAGGCAAAGAGCTATCCCGAAATTAATATTTAAAGTAAAAATTAACAACTTTATTCCTTAAGTCTAACAGAGAATATTATCTAACAACTATTTACAACTATTTTACCTTAAAGCTATCTTTTACCTCCACCTCGATAATAGTAGTCCGATCAAAAATTGCTGATTAAGTTTTTTTAAAAAAAATCTTATTTCAAAGCCAGGCAGCTGTCGATTTTTCTCCATATTCCTGTCTTCTTTTCTTATTCTTGAGAATTATGCTTCCCAGGTCTTTGTTTCAGAAAGGTACCTGTCAGAGAGCAGATCTTTCTGCTGGACATATTGGCGGCTTGCTGGTCTTTGTCGCTCTGGCTAATAGTTCAAATTGTTTGATATTTATACACCAAAACATTGGATCATTTCATTGGCTTGAATATTGTTAAAATACTAAATACAAACTTGATTGGCATTTGGTATGTTGGGCAGAATTTAAACTGAGTGGCTGAATTTGAATTTGTTTTTGTCTCATAGTAACCCAGATACTGCTAGCTGTTTTACCAATTATTGCATTTTAATTTGCCCATTACTCTGTGTGCTTGCTAAGCCCTTGGCCCTTGGCGAACCTTTCAACTCTCTTAATGATATAGTACACTTGAAGCTTCATAAAACTCTCCACCCCATCTCACCTTCTGATTATCTTATATAGATCAATTCAGTTACCTCTCAACCTTCTTCTCGCGAACGAAAACAGCCGAAATAACTCAGACTTTTCTTATAAGATCTTCCATCCAGATCAGGCAACATCCTCGTAAATCTCTTTTGAACCCTTTCCAAGCCTCTGAGTCCTTCCAATAATGCAGCAAGCAGAACTATGCGTAGTACTCCAAGTGCAGCCACAATGGAGTTTTGTGCATCTGCAGTATGATCGTGTGGCTTCAAAATTCAAACCCTCTACCAATAAAAGCTAACATGCACTACACCTTTTTAACAAGTCTATTAAAGAGGGTGACAACTTTCAGCGATCTATGTACATTGACACTGAGATCTCTCTGTTCATCGACACTGCCAAGAATCTTACCATGAGCTCAGTATTGTTCATTCCTGTTGATCCTTCCAAAGCGAACCACCTCACACTTTTCACATTAAACTCAGGTTGCCACCTCCCAGCTTATCTATGCCCTTCTGTAACTTGCAACATCCTTCAGCACTATCCACACTTCAACCACCTTAATATTATCCATAATATTACTAAAACATCATTTTATGCCGTCATCTAGGTCATTTATAAAAATGAAAAACAGCAGTAATCCCAACAAGATCCTCTGTAGGAGCTACAGCTTTAGGGTAGTTTGTGAAAACAGAAAGCATTGCTTTTGTGCCTCTGCCATTTTTGAGTTTCTCGTTTTTAACATGTCAGTTTCATCCTGAAAAAAGCCAGCACTTAGGTTTACTACGCATTTCCTTTTTATTTACTAGTGAAACCTTCTGATATCAGTGTTTATGTTTCTGTTCGTTTCCTGTCATAGCTTCTTTTAATGTTGTGTGTTAACCCTTTGAGGAAACTTATTTTTTTTGTTTTCATTCATTACAGGAAGAGAGCATTGCTACGTTGGCCAGCATTTATTGTCTATCCGTGATTGCCCAGAGGGCAGTTAGGAGTGATCTACATTACTGTGGGTCAGGAGTCACATGTACGTCAGACCAGGTAATTTGGTAGTTTCCTTCATGTTGTTACCTCGTGCCAATACCATTTCTTAACATATATTTGATATCGTCTATAATCAATTCATCAATTCCACCTCCATTGCCTTGGTGAAACTTGTGAGCTTCTCCTGACAATCTATTCATGTTCACCATCTGTCTGTTAATCCCAAATTTGAATTCAAATTCCACCATCTGCCATGACACGATTCGACCCAGGTCCTCAGAACATTATCTGTGTCTCTCGATGAACAGTTAAGCTATAACGCATTAGGCCACTGCCTTACCCAATCCCTCCGAGCATGACTAATTTGTGCAGTATGATTTGCCGTAGTTTTTGCCCTCATGCTGTCATTGACTACCTTACCTAGACATGGATATTGTTTCTCTGTAATGCAATTCCTCTTCTCTCACGAACAAACATTAATTGAGAGATATTTAGTATCCCCTTAAGTATTTGGTAATTTTTTCACCTTCCCTGCCTTTGACTGTTCGCATCCACCCCCTACCCCACACCAAACCTTTCCTTAGGCCACTGTAAATATCATTGCCCAACAATAAGGCTCTCGAATGTGACTCTGTCCTCTCTCCTTCAATCTGAACCTGAAACTGCATCATGTTGTGTTCACTCCTTCCAAGAGGATCCTTAACTGCAAGATCGTTTTTCATTCCTTCCTAATATCAAATCTAAAGTAGCCTGCTCTCTGGTTGGTTCCATGATATGTGCTCTCAAAAACAATCCTTCATATACTCTACGATTTGTACTTGGAGCCGATCCCTGGCCTAGTTGATTAATTGATTAATTGATTCAATATGCACGTTTATCCCACCGTTGTTACCTTGTCAGGAGCCCTCATTATTTCCGATCTCAGAAGTACTTTGGGGAGACGGTGGCTGAAAATTACTCTTCCAAAGAGGTTTCTTCCCTTGCTTTTTATTTGCACCTGGACTGATTTTCATGTTGTTACCTCGTGCCAATACCATTTCTTAACATATACTTGATATCGTCTATAATCAATTCATCAATTCCACCTCCATTGCCTTTATGTCTATCCATTCGGAACATTGAGTACCCATGGATCGTTCACTGTCGAATCCTGATCTTCCTGTAACCATGTTTCAGTCATCCTTACTAGGTCATACCCATTTGTCTCTGTACTTACTGTCAGGTCATCAATTTTATTCCAAATACTGTGTGCTTTTATGCACAAAGTTTTTAAATAAGTTATTTTGATTTGTCTTTCCCCTTTAATATTTTTTCGAGTACGAGCTTCCTGATTTCACACACCTCACTCGTTAACAACACCAACACGTCCCATCTTCATTTGTTAAGTTTCATTTATTCCAACCTCCAACTCACATTTTGGACTTTTTGATGCCTTCTCGCAGCATGGACATGAGACTGACCGTACCTGATGTTTTATGACTGTCACTATTGCCTGCAACATCTTGACCACTCACTCTAACCCATCCCAAATCCTGACACCACTAATATTGCATGCCCTTTATGCTAATTACTCATTAATTCAAGACCCCTCCTGCCTCCAGTATTAGTTTTCCAACCATTTTCACCTTGCATATTACCTGCCTCTCCCATTCAATGAGGAGAACAGCCAACAATAAGGCAGATAAGGTCAGGATGGATGGTGTGCTGCCTGTCATTCGGCACATCCCTTATGAAGAGAGGGTCCTGACTCTGCCTGTCCCAAGCAAGGTCTGTATTGGTATAAGAGGCTGCTCTTGACTTACTGTGCCAGGAATCCCTGAGCTATGACTGTACTCATGATCCGACTGAGGCCTCTTGACAACTATGACAACTTAACTGGCTTTGTGCCAAACAGCAAAGCAAGACAGAAGTAATGTGAGCCTGGTAACTCTGGCTCAAGGGACAAAGCACAGAAAGGCAAAACAGCAATTCTGTGAGCATTCTGGGGGGCTAAGAGTCAGTGAGTACTGTGAGAGAAAGCTAAGAGTCCGACCAAGCAACCTAGTCCAGTTCATGAGCTGGATTTGAGTCCCTGAGAGTACAGTGTGCTTGCTGCAGCATTACAATGTGAGCTAATGGTACAGCATTGAAGTGTAGAAGCATTCTGTAGATGGACTAGTGATGTGTCATGAGGGTTATCAGAGGTTGTCAAGTGTGAGATGCTAATTTCTGCAGGCATGCAATGCATATGACTAGAATCCATGAAGAGTACCTGCACAGATGTCAATTTGAACAAGAAGTGAGCTGAAAACATTAGGTGCTGGCACTGGTTTTCTTGTCAAGTTTTCCTGACATTGAGTTTATTTGGGAGTTTGATAAGATGAGTGGCTGATTATTAATGAGGCGGGTTGGGTTTCTAACAAGACATTTGACAGCAATAATAACTGTAAATTGGCAACTCACCTACTGAGAAGCTCACCATTCTGCTTGTGAAAAGCATGAAGATGGTACAAGTTGTTCCCAGTATTGAGATTGGATCATCATACTTGTCGCCTGATTGTGCTGCATATCTTGCCACATTGCTCAGCCACCTATAAATTCCATCCCAATGGGCACTACAATTGACCGTGGTACTTTTAATCCAGAAGCAAAGAAAATAAGAGCTATATTTTTATAAAATTTCTCAAATGAGCAAATGTACTGTTCTGAAGTAGAACTAGTTTCATTGTATAACTAGTTTTATAATTATAAATGTAACATAGCTTCCTGGCTTTGGTACTCTTTGTCTCTTAATCATTATACCAAGAATACCATGTGCTTTATTAACTGCAGTTCACCTGTCCTGCTACCTCCACAAATTTGTACACAAACATCTCCAAGTCTCTCTGTTCTCCCTTTAAAATCATGCCATTAAACTTGTGTTATCTTTGTGCATTTTTCCAACCAAAATGTATCGTACTAAAATGCTTTGAATTTCACCTCCCATCTGTATGTCTCTTCCACCTTCTATGTCCTTTTTAAATATATTACTATCTTCCCTACTGCTAAAGGATGCCACTCTTCCAAAGTATGTGTGATCTGCAGATGTCAAAATTGTGCCCTGTCCTCCTAAATCCAAACTATTATTGTGTCAGAACACCATTGTATTCTTCAGTCCAAACCAAAAGATGACGATAGCATTTTCTAACTCTCGGTCAATTTTGTATCCATTTTACTATTGTGCCTTTTACTCCATGGGTTCCAATTTTAGAGTCATAGAGATGTACAGCACGGAAACAGACCCTTCGGTCCAACCCGTCCATGCCAACCAGATAGCCCAACCCAATCTAGTCCTACCTGCCAGCACCCGGCTCCTATCCCTTCAAACCCTTCCTATTCATATACCCATCCAAATGCCTTTTAAATGTTGCAATTGTACCAGCCGCCACCACATGTTATGTTGGCTTTTGACTGCCCTTTAAAATAGCTGATCAGACCACTTAAAGAGGATTTAGGATGAGCAAAATATGGCTGTTGCGAGCAACACCAATGAAAGTATAAAGAAAAAATGTGATACCTTATCAAACACCTTTTGAAAGTACACATGTTCAACACCATTTGTGCTGCTTTTATCTATCCTCCCTCTTAATCCCAGATATATAGTTCTAAAAGCTTTCCCAACTGATGTGAATTGGAGTCATTTGCAATTGCCAGATTTGCTGTTTTACCTTTCTTAAAAAAAAAATCTAATTTATAAATGCCCCAGTTCTCTCGATACCATTCCTTAAGGATTGGAAGATTGTGCAGTGCCTCTGCAATTTCAATTTTACTTTCCACAGAAATGTAATATCATTCTCATCCAGACATAGTATTTTATGTTCTCATGACATGTTTGATAGTGGTGAAGTTTAGTCAGGTGGGATGCTAGTGAGTGGGATACCAGCCCCCTTCCCATCTTCACTTCAGTTGTTTCCGTGACAGGGCAGCTCATGGACAATCTTACAGTCCCAATGACTATTGAGGTCCTTAAGAGAGCAATTATTACACATTTAAGAGCCTTTTCCCACTGCCATTTATATTAACAATGCCGTGTTCAAGACTATTAAATACCTAATCAAGGGACCTGGAAGGGAAGCCCACAAAAAGCTACACTCTACATTGCTACTGATCTTTCTATACCCCTCTCCCCAGTGACATATACCAGCACAAAACCGTTCTGGATTCGACTCACCTCTGATCTGAGTGATTCCATGATCTTCGGCATCTAGAGGATGTATTTCCTCAATGGTCATCACCTCTTCAGTGATACTGCTATACAAAAGAGCTGTCGCCAATCAGAGGCAGTGGAAGGACTTCCCATGCCTGGGGTCCTAATCCCATGAAAGGCCGACTGATGACCTTCCAGTTGTCAGATTGGCACATAATGTACAGGCTTTCCTAGGAGGTGGCAGTGTGGTTCTGTTGCCAAATCTCTTGGTGGCCAAGATTCACTGTGTCTCCGCACTGACATCTTTGGTTGCCCTCCCCATCTCCTTGTGGCAATGTAGTAAGATTATTCCAGAGTTATGGTCTTTAAAAGCCAGCAATTTTTCCATTATAGTCTTTGACTCAAACCACCTTACTCTGGCAAATCTTTCCTTAATTTTTTGGAATTATGCTTCTGTTATGTACTTTTATTCTAGATTACTCTTTGTCCTTCTCCTTAATTAATCTAAATCTTGTTAAGACGGACCCGCGGGGTCCCGTCTTTGCGTGTTCTTTCGGAAGGAGAGACTCACACTGGCAACTATGGTTAGACGCAGACAGCAGTTTATTCACAGAATCTTAACTGATACAACGAATCTACAGGCATGCATTCGTTGGAGAAGGCGTTCTCCCTTCTCGTTCAAACTTGACACAATTTTGCTTTGCGCTGCCTGGAGTCCCCGGTCAGTTTGCCTTCCCCATTGGTCCATTCATCTGCGTGCGCTGGGGATCCGTCCTCCTATTGGCCGTATCGAAGTGCCTGTCCAGCTCCTGCTGCGCTTGACAATGGCTCAGCCTTCCCCGGGAGCGGTTCCGATCCCGTATTCAATAGTTCATTGTTTCAAGGAATTACTATGTGTCTGACCGGCTAGCCATTTTCAATAGTTTCAGTTTAACTAAATTGACAATTACACTTATCAACTTTAGACTTAAATAGAGCCATTCACACTAAACAGTTACAGGTTCCGATAGAGCAATTCACACTTGTCTAACAGTTACAGATTCCGATCGGTTTCTTTATTAATCCCGAGTTTCGATGGGGCAATTGATACTGGCTGGTATTTACAGGCTCCAAGATTTAATTAACATTATGCATATCCCTTACAAGCTCCAGCCAGGTAGTCATGCAGTCGCCAGCAGCAGCTCGCTTGGCTGTTGTTAACCATTTCAGGGCTGGAACTAGAAGTGTCTGTTGCAGAACTAGCCCTACATTTAAACACCCCAGTGAAATCTCCCCAACACTTCTCATATGCCAACCATTTCCTCCTGATTTTCTGCTTTCAACTACCCAAGAGGCCTGCCTGCCCAGACAGAACAGCCCTCTGAGAAGAAAGCAGAGCAGTACCAATTAAGAACCACCATCATTTGATTGGGCAATCACTGGTACAAGCTTACACTGCCCTCATGTTAAAAACCAGAAGAGAATTGGGATCACCATGTTACTGCTCAGCAGAAAGCTGCAGCCATGGAAGGGGCAGAGGATAGTTCATATGCCAGCTCCCAGAGGATGAGATCATACACAAGGTGAGCTAGACTACAGATCCAAGTATTTTTTAATTCATTCACAGGATGTGAGCATTCCTGGCTCGACTAGCATTTATTGCCCATTCCTAATTGCCCAGAGGGCAGTTGAGAATCAATCACATTGCTGTGGGTCTGGAGTCATGTGTAGGCCAGATCAGATAAGGATTGCAGTTTCCTTCCCTAAAGGGCGTAAGTGAAACAGATGGGTTTTTCCAAAGATCAGCAATAGATTCATCATTAGACAATTAGTTTCAGATTTTTTAATCGAATTCAAATTCTGCTGAAGCGGGATTCAAACCCAGGGCCCCAGAACATTATCTAGTCTCTGAATTAATAGTCTAGCAATAGACCACTAGGCAATGGCCTTCCCTTTTCACACCCAACTCTACTTAAACTATCAACTTCTACTTGTAAAGATAAATAATGAAGTTTTGATATTATCTTTACATGGACAGGAATGCAAATCCTAGAAATGTTAAATTGATCCCTCTGTGTGTTAAGATTGAATCTATTTTTAGAATTTATGGTAAAGTAGCTAATAAGAAAAACAGTTGACAACAATGTGTGCTGATTGATGATTACAATGGTGTGATATAGTGATACACAAATATCTCAACTATATTTTGTT
>NW_025213212.1:0-748 GCF_004010195.1 Chiloscyllium plagiosum
TTGCTCAGGTTACTGGTTATTGTGATATTTACCTCATCCTCTTGAGCAATTTATTAACAAATGCAGTTAAAATTTTGAAACCATTATGCACTTATTTAAGACAGATGATCTCTTCCTGAGATATTGTGCCGAATAGTGATACTGAAAGATACTCACTACATTTTTGTGGATCCAGCTTAGCAACGATAAAATGGACCAGTTGGATTAGGGAACACTAGATTAGCAATTAAATTGAAAGGATTAATTACCCCTTTATTTCAGTTTATTTATGCATGGACTGATCTGTCTTATTTAGCAGAGAGTGATTCTCAAAAGGCACAGTTGAACATCAGTACTAGATGGAGTTCAACTCTGCCAAGTGTGAGGTTGTCCATTTTGGAAGGACAAATAAGAATGCAGAATACAGGGTTAACGGTAGGGTTCTTAGTAAGGTGGAGGAGCAGAGGGATCTTGGGGTCTATGTTCATAGACCTTTGAAAGTTGCCACTCAAGTGGATAGAGCTTGTAAGAAGGCCTATGGTGTAGATTAGATTAGATTACTTACAGTGTGGAAACAGGCCCTTTGGCCCAACAAGTCCACACCGACCCGCCGAAGCGTAACCCACCCAGACCCATTCTCCTACATTTACGCCTTCACCTAACACTACGGGCAATTTAGCATGGCAATTCACCTAACCTGCACATTTTTGGATTGTGGGAGGAAACCGGAGCACCCAGAGGAAACCCACGCAGACACGGGGAGAATGTG
>NW_025213212.1:9585-16490 GCF_004010195.1 Chiloscyllium plagiosum
TGAGTGAGTGAGTGAGTGAGTGAGTGAGTGAGTGTGTGTGTGTGTGAGAGAGAGAGCGCGAGAGAGACAGCAATTCAAACTGGGGATGAAGAGTGTTTGGGAGTGTGGGAACAGAAGCAAGCAGAGATATGAAGGTTGTGGGACTGGAGGAAATCACAGAGATGGGGAAAGGGTGGTGGGTGTGAAAGGGGAAAGTGGGCGATCAGAGGGAGCGGTGGGGTTAGAGGCGATGGAAGGATTTTGAGTTTTGAAGCAGAGAGCCCCTTGGCCGAACGCTGCCCCCGAGACTCACCGCAAAGCATCTGAGAGATCCTGCTCGTGTTCCGTCGAGTAAACGTTCCAGGATCCGTCATCCCCTTCCCACTCCCAGCGACAAGCCAACTCGTCAAGACCCCCCTCCTCTTCCTCATCGTCCGCCATCCCTCTCTTGCGGCCTGCAGGGAGAACACCAGTCCCACCATCACAACTCTCACGCACACACACTATCAAGGTTAATCTTATCAATATCTAGGCTTGCGCTGACAAGTGGCAACTACCATCTCCAACAAGAGACAATCCCATCACCGCCTCCTGATGTTCAATGGCGTTACCGCCACTGAATTCCCCCACTACCAACATCCTGGGGGTTACCGTTGACCAGAAACTGAACGTGGACCAGCCCCGTATAAACCCAGCGGCTACAAGAGCAGGGTCAGAGGCTGGGAATCCTGCAGCGATCACTCCCCTCCTGACTCCCCGCTCCCCGAGCCCTGTCCCACCATCGACAAGGCATAAGTCAGGGAGGCTGAGGGAGTACTCCCCACTTGCCTCTGGATGGAGGGGGGGGGGGCAGCTCCGACAACACTCGAGAATCTCCACACCGCCCAGGGACAAAGCAGCCCCCCCACCCCCCCCCCCCCCACCCACAAACACCCCCCTCCCTCCACCCTCCAGTCGCAGCAGGGTGGACCGTCTACAAGACCCACTGCAGTGAGGCTCCTTATACAGCACCTTCCCCAAACCCCGTCACCTCCAACCTCTGGAAAGGTGGGGGGGGGGAGCAGATACATGGGGAACACCAGACCCTCTGTGACCCCCCTCATACACCGTCCCGAAACACATCGGCCATTCCTTCAGGGGTCAGAATCCCGGAACTCCCTCCCGAACGGGACGCTGTGTCCCTACACCACACAGGGGAGGGCGGGGGAGGAGCCGCAGCGGTTCAAAATGGCGGCTCACCTCCACACCTTCTTGGGGGAGGGGGGAAATAGGGCGATAAATGCTGGGCCCAGTCCTGTGGCCCCACCCGCCCTGGGAACGAATGAAAGCCCCGTGCATTTATATAGCGCTTCCAACGGAGCGAAACGTCCGCCCGCTGCACCGCGGGAAGCTGTAATTAATGCAAATGCAAAGTCGGGCCAAATGCAGGGATATCAGAAACAGGCGCAGGATAGTGCAAAGGCCATTCCTGCTCTACAGGGCTTGAAGCCAAAAAAAAACCATATCAGGCTCTTATCTGTGAAACTCTGTTTATCTAGTGTTGCGGAAATGGAGCTGAGCCAGAGAAACACAACGGCTGTGCCAGGACGGGCTTGTGTCAGCCCTTGGGGAAGTTTGGCGACGGAATTCCAGAGCCTAGCCCTTCCCATAGGCAGCTGAAGGCATGGCCACAAATGGCGGAACGTCAGAAATCGGAGGCAGTCAGGATGGCAGGAGCGCAGAGATCCTGGGAGGATGCACATGCACGTGGGCAATACAGAGAAAGGAATGGGTGACATCGCTGTCTCCTGGTGACAGGGACCCGGGTTCGATTCCTCCCTCGGGGGTGACTGTCTGTGTGGAGTTTGCACATTCTCCCCCCGTGACTGCGTGGGTTTGCACTGGGTGCTCCGGTTACCTCACACAGTCCAAGGATGTGCAGGTTAGGGTGGGTTGGCCATGCTACATTGTCCCATAGTGCCCTGGGATGTGCAGGTTAGGGTGGATTGGTCAGAGTTAAATGCAGACTAATAGGCTTGGGGAATGGATCTGGGTGGGTTACTCTTCGGAGAGTTTGTTGGGCCTAAGGGCCTATGCTTCCATAGGCATTCTATGACAGGACTGGACTATGAGCCACAGTCTAAAGGAGACGGGGTGGGACTGCGATCAGGAGAAATGTCTTCCGCCAGGGAGTGGAGGAGCCTGTAGAATTCTCTGCCACGGCTCAAGTCTCCACATCACACTGTAGCCACACTCCTAGTTTGTCAGTAAAACAACAGCCACCGAAATCCAGGGGAGTGACACAGCTGAGTGACATGAAACTGACAGAGAGCCAAGATACTCATTGATACACCAGCCACGTTGGAGTCATAGAGGCCTAGGGCATGGAAACAGGCCCTTTGGCCTGACTTGGGCACGCCGCACGCTTTTGACCATCAATCTCCTCCCATTTGATCAGTAGCTATCTCATTCATGTACCTATCTAAGTGTTTCTTAAATTGTACCAGCCTCCACTACTACTGTTCCAGACACTCACTACCCTCTGTGTGAAAACACTTCCCCCTCTAGACCCATTTGTATCTCTCCCCTCTCACTTTAACCCTATGCCTTCCAGTTTTAGACTCTGGGGAAAAGCTGTCTGCTATCTACCTTATCCATGCCTCTCATGATTTTATATACCTCTGTAAGGTCACCCCGCAGTCTCCTATACTCCAGGGTGAGAAAAGTCTCAGCCTATCCAGCCTCCCCTTATAATGCAAACCGTCCAGTCCAGTTCTGATCCTAGTCCATCTTCTCCGCACCCTTTTGAGTTTAATAATATCCTTTCTATGTTAGGGTGAGCAGGACTGCACACAGTACTCCAAATGGGGCCTCACCAACATCTTTGTACAGCTGCAACACCATGTCCCAACTCCACTCCTCAGTGCCCGGACCGATGAACACAAGCATGCTGAAAGCCCTGCCTAGCTGTGACTGCACCTTCAAGGAGCTATAAACCTGTACTCTTAGGTCTCTTTGTTCTATAACACTCTCCAGGGCCCTGCCATTGACTGTGTAAGTCCTGCCCTGGTTTGACCCACCAAAATGCTTATCAAAGTTAAGTCACTGTCAGTCAGAGTACAAACATTCAACACTCTCTGCAAAAGGTTAGCTCACATTGGGTCCTGGGACCTGTGTACACAAATTGTCACTTTGGTCACTTGTAGTGGACACGGATAACCATGAAACATGCACTGACTGATTTCATCCAGCCGGCACACTCTCTCCCCTCTCTCTCTCTCAGGGAGATAGCTGGAGAGTGACTGGTGTCTCTCAGTCCCCTTTGCCCACCCCCTGCCCTCTCTCCCTTTCTCCCTCTCTCTCTCTCTTTCTCCCTCTCTCTCAGGGAGATATCTGTACACTGACTGGTGTCTCTCAGTCCTTCTCTGTCAGGGAGATATCTGGACACTGACTGGTGTCTCTCAATCCTCCCCTCCTCTCTCTCAGGAAGATATCTGTAAGCTGACTGGTGTCTCAGTCCCTCTTTCTCAGGGAGATATCTGTACACTGACTGTATCTCTCAGTCACCTCTCTATCTCTCTCTGGGAGATATCTGTACACTGACTAGTGTCTCTCAGTCCTTCTCTCTCAGGGAGATATCTGTACACTGACTGGTGTCTCTCAGTCCTTCTCTCTCTGGGAGATATCTGTACACTGACTGGTGCTGTGAGTAAGTCATTAGTGCACTAAATACAATCAACCCATTGAGCAGAAAATTTGCATCCCCCTCAGCTCCGTGTTCCTCATGACAATTTAATATTCTATGAAACCATTTTGTCTACACAATGGAGGACTCAGAACTGAGTGTGAAAACAGAACGGATGGAGAGTACCATATCAAGACAAGGAGCTGTGACAGTGTTTCTCTCTATGTACTGTCAGAACGTCACACTATCACACTGTCACACTGTCAGCGCTTAGGGAGCAGGCACTGTCAGAGAGTCAGTGCTGAGTGAGTGGGCACTATTGGAAGGTCAGTGCTGAGGGAGCGGGCACTGTAGGAGGGTCTACATCAAGGGAGTGGGCACTGTCACAGGGTCAATACTGAGGGAGCGGGCACTTGTTGGAAGGTCTGCATTGAGGGAGTGGGCACTGTCGCAGGGTCAGTGCTGAGGGAGCGGGCACTGTCGCAGGGTCTGCATCGAGAGAGTGGGCACTGTCGGAGGGTCAGCACTGAGGAAGTGCATACTGTTGCAGGGTCAGCACTGAGGGAACGTACACTGTCAGAGGATCAGTGCCACAGGAGCTGGCAATGTCAGAGTGCTCCTCCCTGTGGTGTATTTTAGGAATTACAGATTCCGAGGTAGTTATTAATTCTGACTTCCTTACTGATCGCCATTTAATCTTGAAGAATTCTGGCTGATCTCTGCATTATCCAGCACGTTTACATTATCTGTCTCTATCCATGATCTGTAAATTAATGTACATGTATTTGGAAAGGCAAGGACAGATTAGGGATAGTCAACATGGCTTTGTGCGTGGGAAATCATGTCTCACAAATTTGATTGAGGTTTTTGAAGAAGTAACAAAGAGGATTGATGAGGGCAGAGCGGTGGACATTATCTATATGGACTTCAGTAAGGCGTTCGACAAGGTTCCCCATGGGAGACTGGTTAGCAAGGTTAGATGTATAGGAGAGAGAGAGAGAGAGTGAAAGAAACCCACACTGCTCCCCGAATCAGCGGTGAACGTGCACAGTACTGCCTTTGCTGTTTGAATTCATGTATCGCTGGACATTGGAGTGTGTCTGGGATAATTAACAAACAGCAAAATTCACAACTGATCTTGGAGGAACCTGTTTGGGAGAGGTCACAGCACAGAAACAGATAAATTAATATTTTAAGTGTGGCCTTACAATAAGTCTGCAGTAGTGAATAGAGTGGGTTCTTTCTTGATTATACGTTTTATTGAGATATATCTCCTGATTAAACTTAACAATATAAGCCATAAGTATTAAGTTAGCCTGGAGCAGTGTTTTGTAGAGAAATCAGACATTGCTATTTTCTGGGTCTGTAGATTGTGAAGGAACAAAAATGGCCTTCAGTAGAGAGATATGCTCTTCTTGTTGGATGTGGGAGTTTAGGGAGAATTTACGGGTTACTGAGGATTATATCTGCAATAAATGTCATTGGTTGCAAATCCTATCAGATCGAATGGATCAGTTGGAGAGACAGAGGCAATGAGGAATTTACAAGAGCAAGGGGGTGTGATGAATGGCAGTTATAGGAAGGGAGAAAAGCCATGGATACAGTCATACAGATGGGCTAACTCTAGGAAAGGTAAGAGAGATGGGCAGGTAATGCCCAACAGGGTAGGACTGATAAATTAAACTGCATTTATTTCAATGCAAGGGGCCTAACAGGGAAGGCAGATGAACTCAGGGCATGGTTAGGAACATGGGACTGGGATATCATAGCAATTACAGAAACGTGGCTCAGGGATGGACAGGACTGACAGCTTAATATTCTAGGATACAAGTGGTACAGGAAGGATAGAAAGGGAGGCAAGAGAGGAGGGGGAGTGGCATTTTTGATAAGGGATAGCATTACAGCTGTACTGAGGGAGGATATTCCTGGAAATACATCCAGGAAGTTATTTGGGTAGAACTGAGAAATAAAAAAGGGATGATAACCTTCTTGGGATTGTATTATAGACCCCCCAATAGTCAGAGGGCAATTGAGAAACAAACTTGTAAGGAGATCTCAGTTATCTGTAAGAATAATAGGGTGGTTATGGTCGGGGATTTTAAATTTCCAAACATAGCCTGGGACAGCCATAGTCATAAGGGTTTAGATGGAGAGGAATTTCTTAAGTGTGTACAAGACAATTTTCTGATTCAGTATGTGGATGTACCTACTAGAGAAAGAGCAAAACTTGACCTACTCTTGGGAATTAGACAGGGCAGGTGACTGAGGTGTCAGTGGGGGAGCACCTTCGGGCCAGCGACCATAATTCTATTAGACTTAAAATAGTGATGGAAAAGGATAGACTGGATCTAAAAGTTGAAGTTCTAAATTGGAGAAATGACAATTTTGACGGTATTAGGCAAGAACTTTCGAAAGTTGATTGGGGGCAGATGTTCGCAGCTAAAGGGACGGCTAGAAAATGGGAAGCCTTCAGAAATGAGATAACGAGAGTCCAGAGAAAGTATATTCCTGTCAGGGTGAAAGGGAAGGCTGGTAGGTATAGGGAATTCTCGATGACTAGAGAAATTGAGGGTTTGGTAAAGAAAAAGAAGGGAGCATATGCCAGGTATAGACAGGATAGATCGAGTGAATCCTTAGAAGAGTATAAAGGCAGTAGGAGTATACTTAAGAGGGAAATCAGGAGGGCAAAACGGGGACATGAGATAGCTTTGATAAATAGAGTTAAGGAGAATCCAAAGGAATACATTTAGGACAAAAGGATAACTAGGGAACAAATAGGGCCCCTCAAAGATCAGCCAGGCGGCCTTTGTGTGGAGTTGCATGAGATGGGGGAGATAGTGAACAAGTATTTTGCATCAGTATTTACTGTGGAAAAGGACATGAAAGATATAGGCTGTAGGGAAACAGATGGTGACATCTTGCAAAATGTCCAGATTACAGAGGAGGAAGTGCTGGATGTGTTGAAACACATAAAAGTGGATAAATCCCCAGGACCTGATCAGGTGTACCCCAGAACTCTGTGGGAAGCTAGAGAAGTGATTGTTGGGCCTCTTACTGAGATATTTGTATCATCGATAGTCACAGGTGAGGTGCCAGAATACTGGGCGGCGCGGTGGCACAGTAGTTAGCACTGCTGCCTCACAGCGCCAGAGACCCGGGTTCAATTCCCGCCTCAGGCGACTGACTGTGTGGAGTTTGCACGTTCTCCCCGTGTCTGCGTGGGTTTCCTCCGGGTGCTCCGGTTTCCTCCCACAGTCCAAAG
>NW_025213212.1:16911-21209 GCF_004010195.1 Chiloscyllium plagiosum
CTTGGAGTGCAGGTTCATAGCTCCTTGAAAGTGGAGTCGCAGGTAGATAGGATAGTGAAGAAGGCGTTTGGTATGCTTTCCTTTATTGGTCAGAGTATTGAGTACAGGAGTTGGGAGGTCATGTTGCAGCTGTACAGGACATTGGTTAGGCCACTGTTGGAATATTGTATGCAATCCTGGTCTCCTTCTGATTGGAAGGATGTTGTGAAACTTGAAAGGGTTCAGAAAAGATTTACAAAGATGTTGCCAGGGTTGGAGGATTTGAGTTATAGGGTGAGGTTGAATAGGCTTTGAGTTGAGTTGTTTTCCCTGGAGCGTCAGAGGCTGAGGTTTATAAAATCATAAGGGGTATGGATAGGGTAAATAGGCAAGGTCTTTTCTCTGGGGTGGGGGAGTCCAGAACTAGAGGACATAAGTTTAGGGTGAGATGGGAAAGATATAAAAGAGACCCAGTGGTAGAGGCTGGTACAATGACAGCATTTAAAAGGCATCTGGATGGGGACATGAATCGGAAGGATTTAGAGGGATATGGGCCAAGTGCTGGCAAATGGGACTAGATTAGGTTGGGATATCTGGTCAGCATGGACGAGTCGGACTGAAGGGTCTGTTTCTGTGTTGGACATCTTTATGACTCTAAATCCCTCTCCTCTCACCTTAAAATTATTCTTGCTAGTTTTGAACTCCTCTATCCTAGGGAAACGATCTTTGCTATTCACCTTAGCTGTGCCCCTCTGATTTTATAAACCTCTACAATTTCACCCCTCAACCTCCTACACTCCAGTGAAAAATGTCTCAGCCTCTCCTTATAACCCAAACCCTCCAGTCCTGGCAACATCCTGGTAAATCTCTTCTGAGTCCTCTCCAGTTTAATAATCTCCTTCCTGGAACAGGGCAACCAGAACTGGACACAGTTCTCCAGACGAGGCCTCACCAATGTCCTGTACAACCCCAACATGACGTCTCCAACTCCTGTACTCCAAGGTCTGAGCAATGAAGGCAAGTGTGTTTAACACCTCCTTAACCACCCTGTGACGCAAACTTCAAAGAATTATGTACCTGAGCCCCTAGGGCTCCCTGCTCTACAACACTATCCAGGGCCCTACCATTAATTGTATAAGTTCTGCCCTTGTTTGTTTGTCCAAAATGCAATACCATATTTATCCAAATTAGACTCCACCTGCCATTCCTCAGCCCATTGACCCAATTGATCAAGGTCCCATTGTACTGTGAGGTAACCTTCTTCACTGTCCACTGTGCCACCAAGCTTGGTGTCATCTGCAAACTTACTAACCTCGCTCCCTAAATTCTCAACAAAATCGTTTATATAAATGTCAAACACCACTGGTCGCAGGCCTCCCGTCTGAAAAACAACCCTCCACCACCACTCTCTGTCTCCTAACCCCGAGACCGTTTTGTATCCAATTGGCAAGCCCACCTCAAGTTAACCGCGGGGTACCACGATGGCTCAGTGGTTAGCCTCAGGGTCCCAGATTCCAGCCTCGGACGACTGACTGTGTGGAGTTTGCACATTCTCCCCCCGTGTCTGCGTGGGTTTCCTCTGGGTGCTCTGGTTTCCTCCCACAGTCCAAAGATGTGCAGGTTAGAGTGGATTGGCCTTGCTAAATTGTCACATAGTGTGAGGTGCGTGAGTCAGAGGGAAATGGGTCTGGGTGGGTTACTCCTCGGAGGGTCGGTGTGGACTGGTTGGGCCGAAGGGCCTGTTTCCACACTGTAGGGAATCGAGTCTAATTCCCGATGAAGGGCTCTTGCCTGAAACGTCGATTCTCCTGCTCCTCGGATGCTGCCTGAGCTGCTGTGCTTTTCCAGCAACGCACTCTCGACTCTGATCTCCAGCATCTGCAGTCCTCGCTTTCTTCAGGTTAACCCCTGCCTAGCAGTCTTCGAGGGAAAAGGATGTCTTGAGACAGAGAGATCTGGGCAAAAAGGAGCTTTGATAATGACGGAACATGCTGAGGTTCTGTTACCTTGGTGTACTTATGTCACACATGATTTGTCTGTACAGCACGCGAAACAGTACTTTTCACTGTATCTTGGGACAATAATGGCTCCAATCAAATCAATTCAAGGAAGACCCTTTTACAGATAGAAGATAGAGTGTTGGAGGTCACTGTAAAGTCCTGGCAGATCCCCAGGGCTAGCCGGGACTCCACACTCGGTCGAATGCACTCTTGATGTCAAGAGTTGTCACTCTCACCTTCCCTCCGGATTTCAGCTCCTTTTGTCCAGGTTTGAACCGAGGCCGCAATGAGGGCAGGAGCTGAGTGACCCTGGCGTGAACCCAAACTGGGCAGGTTATTTCTGAGCAGGTACTGCTGGATAGCTCTGTTGATGGCACCTTCCATCACTTTACTGATGATGGAGATGGAGCGGGTAATTGATCATGTTGGATTTATCCTGCCTTTTCTCGTGTACAGGATGGACCTGAGCAACTTTCCACATCGCTGAACTGATGCCAGTGATGGAACTGTTCCTGAACGGCTTCACTATGGGGACCAGCAAGTTCTGGAGCACAAGTCTTCAGTACTGTTGCCGCGATGTTGTCAGGGCCCATCGCCTTTGCAGTACCCAGTGTCTCCAGCTGTTTCACATGGAGTGAGTCCGATTGGCTGAGGCCCGGGGTATCTGTGATGTTGGGGATCGTCGGAGGAGCTGAAGAATGTGTTGCTGGAAAAGCCCAGCAGGTCAGGCAGCATCCAGGGAACGGGAGAATCGACGTTTCGGGCATAAGCCTGAAGAAGGGCTTATGCCCGAAACGTCGATGCTGCCTGACTTGCTGCGCTTTTCCAGCGACACATTTTTCAGCTCTGATCTCCAGCATCTGCAGTCCTCACTTTCCCCGATCATTGGAGGAGGCCGAGATGGGTCATCAACTCAGCACCTCAGGCTGGAGGTTGCTGCAAAAGCTTCAGCCTTATCTTTTGCCCCAATGTGCTGGGCTCTCCCATCTTTGAGGATGGGGATATTTGTGAAGCCTCCTCCTCCTCCAGTGAGTTGTTTAATGGTCCACCACCATTCCCCACTGGATGGGGCAGGACTGCAGAGCCTAGATCTGATCCATTGGCCTTGGGATCGCTTAGCTCTGTCTAGCACTTGCCGTTGGACACGCAAGCCATCCTGTTTCATCAGCCGAGGGAGGACGATGCATGGTAATCAGCGGGAGGTTTCCTTGCCCAAGTTTAACCGCATGGGGGTCCAGAGTCAATGTTGCGGACTCCCTCCTGACTGTACCACCATCTCTGCTGGGCCGGTCCTGCCGGTGGGACAGGACACACCCAGGGATGGTGACGGAACGGTCTGGGAGATGGTCCGTCAGGTCATGATTCCCTGAGTATGACAATGTCAGGCTGTTGCTTGACTTTCCTGATGAAGGGCTTTTGCCCGAAACGTCGATTTTTCCCATTGACCCAATCGATCAAGGTCCCGTTGTACTGTGAGGTAACCCTCTTCACTGTCCACTGTGCCACCACGTTTGGCGTCATCTGCAAACTTACTAACCTCGCTCCCTAAATTCTCAACCAAATCATTCGTATAAATGACAAACACCACTGGTCGCAGGCCTCCCGTCTGAAAAACAACCCTCCACCACCACCCTCTGTCTCCTAACCCCGAGACAGTTTTGTATCCAACTGGCAAGCCCACCTTAAGTTGACTGTTTCATTCCCGATGAAGGGCTCTTGCCCGAGACGTCGATTCTCCTGCTCCTCGGACACTGCCTGGCCTGGCCAGCACAACTCTCATCTAGACTCTGATCTCTCCTAGTTTTGGCACCAGCCCCCAGACGTTAGTGAGGAGGACTTTGCAGGGCTGTATCTGTCTTTTCCGGTGCTTGGTTTAATTCCTTTCTGGCGTTTTGATAAAACCCACAGCGCTTCATGACAATCGATATCTTGCTCATCAGGAGACTGGGTGGAATTTGCACGTTCTCCACCCGTGTCTGCGTGGGTTTCCTGCGGGTGCTCCGGTTTTCTCCCACAATCCAAAGGTGTGCAGGTTCGGGTGGATTGGCCAAGTTAAATTGTCCCATAGTGCCCAGGGATAGAACATAGAACATAGAAGAATACAGCGCAGTACAGGCCCTTCGGCCCTCGATGTTGCGCCGATCCAAGCCCACCTAACCTACACTAGCCCACTAACCACCATAAGCCTATCCAATGCCCGGATAGGGAGGGACAGACCACTGTAAACACCGGAGGAAACATCAAAGAAGCGCTTCGCAGGAGGCTCCCAAGCACTGATGATGTCGCCTAGCCAGGGGACGAAACGTTTGCAACAAAAAC
>NW_025213212.1:23516-25068 GCF_004010195.1 Chiloscyllium plagiosum
AGTGCTGAGGGAGTGGGGGCTGTCGGAGGGGTCAGCGCTGAGGGTGCGGGCACTGTTGGAGGGTCAGTGCTGAGGGAGCGGGCACTTTCGGAGGGTCAGCGCTGAGGGAGCGGGCACTGTCGGAGGGTCAGTGCTGAGGGAGTGGGCGCTGTCGGAGGGTCAGCGCTGAGGGAGTGGGCACGGTCGGACGGTCAGTGCGGAGGGAGCGGGCACTGTCGGAGGGTCAGTGCTGAGGGAGCGGGCACTTTCGGAGGGTCAGCGCTGAGGGAGCGGGCGATGTCAGAGGGTCAGTGCTGAGGGTGCGGGCACTGTCGGACGGTCAGCGCTGAGGGAGTGGGTGCTGTCGGAGGGTCAGCGCTGAGGGAGCGGGCACTGTCAGAGGGTCAGAACTGAGGGTGTGGGCACTGTCGGAGGGTCAGCGCTGAGGGAGTGGGCACGGTCGGACGGTCAGTGCTGAGGGAGTGGGCGCTATTGGAGGGTCAGTGCTGAGGGAGTGGGCGCTGTTGGAGGGTCAGCGCCGAGGGAGCGGGTGCTGTCAGAGGGTCAGTGCTGAGGGAGTGGGTGCTGTCAGAGAGTCAGCGCTGAGGGAGCGGGCACTGTCAGAGGGTCAGAGCTGAGGGTGTGGGCACTGTCAGAGGGTCAGGTGCTGAGGGAGTGGGGGCTGTGGGAGGGTCAGCGCTGAGGGAGTGGGTGCTATTGGAGGGTCAGTGCTGAGGGAGCGGGCGCTGTGGGAGGGTCAGTACTGAGGGAGTGGGCGCTGTCGGAGGGTCAGTGCTGAAGGAGCAGGTGCTGTGGGAGGGTCAGTGCTGAGGGAGTGGGTGCTGTCGGAGGGTCAGTGCTGAAGGAGCGGGCGCTGTCGGAGGGTCAGTGCTGAGGGAGCGGGCAGTGTCGGAGGGTCAGTGCTGAAGGAGTGGGAGAAAGTCAAATTGTTTATTGCATCTGTTGCTCCTGATGCGGCCTCCTCTACATTGGGGAAACTGGATGCCTTTAAAGCGCTTTAGAGAACATCTCAGGGACACCCGCACCAATCAACCCCACCGTCCCGTGGCTGAACATTTCAACTCCCCCTCCCACTCTGCACGCAGGTCCTGGGCCTCCTCCATCGCCACTCACTCATCACCACCCGAGTGGGCCTGGAGGAAGAACATCACCACCCGAGTGGTCCTCAACCCCAGGACATCATTTCCCCACTACCCACCTCACCCCAATTCCAACCTTCCAGCTCAGCACTGCCCTCATGACCTGTCATACCTATCCATCTTCCTTCCCACCAATCTGCTCCACTCTCCCTTCCGACCTATCACCTTTACCCCTACCTCCATCCACCTATTGCACTCTCAACTACCTTCCCCCCCCACCAGCCCCATTCCCCCCTCGCGCTTATGTCTCCGACCCCTGAGGCTCCCAGCCTCATTCCCGATGAAGAGCTCCTGCCCAAAACGTCGATTCTCCTGCTCCTCGGATAGTGCCTGACCTGCTGCGCTTTTCCAACAATGCACTCTCAACGCTGAGGGAGTGGGTGCTGTGGGAGGGTCAGTGCTGAGGGAGTGGG
>NW_025213212.1:30647-31411 GCF_004010195.1 Chiloscyllium plagiosum
GAATGGCCATCTCTGCACCTTAATCTGTAGACCCAGAAAAAGGCAGTCTTACAGCTTTACAAAAGACTACTCTCGAATACATTAGTCCCTGTATTTTATATTTAAAACATTCAACCAAAAGATCATAACAGAGGCACTTAAACTAATAAACACTCACCCTACTGAATGTCGCAGATTTTAAAAAATAAAACAGAGTAAGATTTACCTTTTAAGAGACTGAAACCCACTGAGCTGATCCCCGGCTGAGAGTCACAGCAAGGAAACAGACCCTTCAGTCAAACTCGTTCATGCCGACCAGATAATCGAACCTAATCTCGTCCCATTTGCCAGCACTTGGTCGATATCCCTCTAAACCCTTGCTATTCATATACCCATCCAGATGTCTACGAAATGTTGCAATTTTACCAGCCTTCGCAACTCCCTCTGGTAGCTCATTCCATGAACGCACCACCGTCGCGTGAAAAGTTGCGCCTTTGGTCCCTTTTATATCTTTCTCTTCTCAGGCTAAATCAATGCCCACTAGCTCTAGACTTCCCCACGCCACTGAAAATATCTTGTCTATCTATCCGATCCATGCTCACGATTTTATAAACCTCTGAGATCACTCCTCAGCCTCTGACGCTCCAGGGAAAACAGCCCCAGCCTATACAGCCTCTCGCTATATCTCAAACCCTCCAACGCTGGCAACATCCTTGTAAATCTTTTTTGAACCTTTCAAGTTACACAACATCCTTCTGATAGGTGGAGAACAGAATTGCGCACAA
>NW_025213213.1:0-2944 GCF_004010195.1 Chiloscyllium plagiosum
GTGCCCGCTGGGTAATTAGGGGATGGGCAATAAATGCTGGCTTGGCCAGTGACACCCTCATCCCATGAATGAATAAAACAAATAAAGAAATAATGGCTACAAGAGCAGGTCAGCAGCTGGGATTACTGTGGTGAATAACACAACTCCTGACCCTCCAAAGCTTGTTCACCATCTACAGGGCATAAGTCAGGAGTGCAATGGAAAACTTTACATTTGCCTGAATGAGTGCAGCTCCAATAACACTCAAGAACATTAATACTATCCAAGACAAAGCAACCCACTTGACTGGCACCGCATCCACCAATACAGTACAAGATGCACTGTAGAAATTCACCAAAAATCCTTATACATCAGCTCCCAAACTCACAATCACTTCCATTTAGAAGGACAAAGACAAAAGATACATGGGAACACCAGCATTTGGAAGTTCCCCTCCATGTCACTGACCATCCTGACTTAGAAATGTGTCACTGTTTCTTCATTGTTGTTCGGTCAACATCCTGGAATTCCTTCCCTGAGGGCATTGTGGGTGTACCTACAGCACATGGTCTGCAGCAGTTTACAAACGCAGCTCATCATCATCTTCTCAAGAGTAATTCGGGACGAGAAATAAATGCTGCCCAGCCCAGCAATGACCATGTCTCATCAGTGAGTTGAAAAAAAGTCCTTTTCTTCATGAGCCAGTGGTAAATTCAGCTGTTTTGCTTGCTGATGAGAAGGGTATCAATACAGAATGTTATTCATAGAGTCATAGAGATGTACAGCATGGGAACAGACCCTACGGTCCAACCCGTCCATGCCGACCAGATATCTCAACCCAATCTAGTCCCACCTGCCAGCACCCAGCCCATATCCCTCCAAACCCTTCCTATTCATATACCCATCTAAATGCCTCTTAAATGTTGCAATTGTACCAGCCTCCACCACTTCCTCTGGCAGCTCATTCCAGACACATACCACCCTCTGCGTGAAAAAGTTGCCCCGTAGGTCTCTTTTATATCTTTCCCTGCTCACCCTAAACCTATGCCCTCTAGCTCAGGACTCCCTGACCCCAGGGAAAAGACTTTGCCTATTTACCCTATCCATGCCCCTCATAATTTTGTAAACCTCTATAAGGTCACCCCTCAGCCTTCGATGCTCCAGAGAAAATGGCCCCAGCCTGCTCAGCCTCTCCCTATAGCTCAAATCCTCCGACCCTGGCAATATCCTTGTAAATCTTTTCTGAACCCTTTCAAGTTTCACAACATCTTTCCGATAGGAAGGAGATCAGAATTTCATGCAATATTCCAACAGTGGCTTAACCAATGTACTGTACAGCCGCAACATGACCTCCCAACTCCCGTACTCAATACTCTGACCAATAAAGAAAAGCATACCAAACGCCTTCTTCACCATCCTATCTACCTGCGACTCCACTTTCAAGGAGCTATGAACCAGCACTCCAAATTTAAATGGGGAGAGGCTATAGAATGCTGTGCTACAGAGGGGTCTGCATGGCCTCATACATTAAACATAAACAGGAGCAGCAAGTAATTAGGAATACAAATGGATAGTACACCTTTGTTGCAATTATTAGGGAATTCTTGTTTCAGCTTTTAAGTGCATTAATGAAAGCCTATTTGCAGTACTACATACAATTTGTGTCCTTGTTTCAGAAGGAGTTTACTGGAGGTAGTTCTGAGTAGGTTCTTGAGATTAATTCGGTGATGAAGTGATTTCCTTCAAGGAAAGTTTGAACATTTTTGGCATATATTCATCATCATTAAGAAGAATAAGAGAGATTAATGAGGGAGTTTGACTGCGGATGCTGAGTGCATGTTTTCCCCTTGCAGAAGTCTAGAGCTCGAGGCCAGAGTTATAAAATATTTAAGGTGGAGAATGAGGAGAAACTTTTTGAGGCTCATTAATCTTTGCAATTCCCTACTCCAAAGAGCAGTGCAGGCTGAGTGAATGAACATATTCACAGCTGAGTTACACAGATTGTTGATCTATTTTTAAGGCTTGGGTGGGGGTTGGGGACAGATAAATGATTCTGAGGCAACAATCAGATCAACCATGAACCGATTGCATGGAGGAGACTGTTCGATGGGCCAAATGGTATATACCTGCTCCAATTTCTTATGTTCTTATATTAAATTAGGATGAAACAATCGTGTTGCTTAGAAAGAAAGGTGGCTCAGGTAAGATGGGAATCTCCACAAGAATTTGGACTGGGGAAGGGGAATGATTGTTGCTTAGGGGAAGGATGTTGGAAACCTGTTTAGGCTTAAGATACAGCAACACTTTTTAAAGTGTGGGTATTTCACTCATATAAATGTTTTACTTTAGTTGCAGGTGAAGGAGAACCTCATTACCATAATAACCTCTATGGAGATGATAACATCATAGAACAAGGTAAGTGCAGCGTCTGTGTATCTGCCCTCTCTCGGAGTTGCTGTCCAGAGGTAAATGCCATTAACCTTGCCATGTTTTGGATGGCACTGTTTAGCCATTCTTGTTGAGTTTAAATTGGAGCTCATGGATTTGTTTCCTTCTTCCTAAAAATGATGACTTGTACTGAATGCTGTCCAGTAATATTTCAGACACTTTATGGAAATCTAGACAGTGCTGGTCAACTGGCTGTTTAAGAATTAAACTTTATCCCGCCTAGCAGAGGGGCACAGAGCATTAAATGAGCAAAATAATTCAGAGTGACCAATAGTAAGGCTAGTAGTGATAGTGAGGAGATGGAGCTGAGAACAAACTGGTGATGAAAGCAGTGTGGGTGGGAGGGGGAGAGAAAGTGGTAAAAGCAGAGTGAGAGTGAACTGGAATAAAGAGCGGGGAATTTGTGAGTGGGGGACTGAATGTATGTGGGTGAGGAATTGGAATGGGGTGTATGTGGAGGAGGGAATTGGTGTAGGGTGTGTGTGTGTGTATATTTGGGGTGCGGGACAGAGGGTGT
>NW_025213213.1:7444-11547 GCF_004010195.1 Chiloscyllium plagiosum
AGCAGTTCACGGTTAGAAAGAATTAATCATAACGATCTTGGCATATTGCACAGGCCTTCAAAAACCCTCAAAACTCAATGAGAGATTATTCTGTTGGAGTAGTTTAAAAACACACCTCCAGAGATCACAGAAATTCATGTGGATGAGCAGGAAGTTCAAAAGTGAGAAAAGCAACAGAGATGGCAGATGAACATGCATTGGTGCGTAAGACAAATCTTAGCGTCCAGCAAGAATTTCGTCCCGTGAGGGTAAGAAATTGGGAGAAGGGGAGAGCCTAGATTACGAAACAAAGAGTAGAGAACACAGTAAATTGTTTACCACAGGTTAAAAAGAAGTCCAAGAGGTGTGGAAAGGATGTGAAATGCCTCACGTGTTTCCAAAGTGCTAAAGTAGAACACGTAATGTCACAATGCTGTCTGTTAAAGAACGCCATTGTCGGAAAATATGTCATAAAATAAGTTAATCCAGTGGCATTTATGACATTCGTGACGGAAAAACCAAGAAAAGTCAAAGTGCTGCCAAGATAGGTACTAGGTGTGGAGTTCTCGCCTAATATCCATACATAATTAGCCTCTGTGGGTAAAGTTGACTCAGAAGGAACTGGGGAGGAGGGCAATAAGGTATATTTCTGAGAGGATCTCAGGATCTCACCAGTCCCTAATATTAAGAGATGAACGTATCTCTACGCTTTCATACCAGTTACCCGAGATAATGGTAACTTGCTAAATGGACAGAAATAAACCTACCCCTACTTAAGATCAGGTTAGAGTGCTAACTCAAGACTGGGAACTAACAGTGGGAGCGATTGTCAGTGTGTCAGTTTGATGAATCCATTTTACTCTTGGGAACGATTTTGCAGGATCCAAGTTGGACCACACGCCTTGTTTTGGAAAAGGACAAGAAAGACCAAGAAACCGAAGAGTTAAACAGAAATGCCCTGGTATTTTAGCAGAATGTATTTTAACAAGATCCGACTATCATTAGTCACAGCACGAAGATAAAAAAAGATAAAGTTGAGGTTTAGTTAGTGACATCCTGATTGACGTACTAGTGCAGATAGAAACTGAACAGGCAGAGATTCAGGCAGAAGTGTTCAGTCCTGAAAGGCTAACGGACTTACAAGAGAAAGACGAGGCAATAGAAGATCTATATATTGAGGAATGCTTAGAAAACCGGTCAGAGAATAATTCTGAAGATTATTTTCTCAAAGATAGAAACCTAAGTCGAGTCCGTAGACGAAAATATGATAGTGCAGAGGAGAAATTGGAAGAAGGTCACTTGATTGTGTTGCCCATAGCATAACAATAGTAAGTGTTGCATGTAGTACGACAACTACCAGGAGGAGTTCGCCTCAGTTATAGTCTATTGTGTCGGTCCGCTGCATAAAACTAAAAGTAGGAACCAATACTTGTTAACCCTAATGGATGTGTCTACCACATTTTCAGAAGCAATTCATTTATGGAGTATTCAGGCAAAATGTGCGGCAGCTTCCAACACGCAGTATTGGTGACCCACAGAGATTCAATCTAACCAAGAGTCTAATTTTAAAACTCTGCAGTGAAAGTGAGTCATGGACAGCTTAGGCATCCAGGATTTTAAATCAAGTGGGTATCATCCTGAAACCTCGGAAGGAACTGAGGACTGCAAATGCTGGCGATCAGGGTCGAGAGTGTGGTGCCGGAAATGTACAGCTAGTGAGGTATATCCGAGGAGTGGAAGAGTCAACTTTTCCAGCTTCAGAACTTGTGGGACCATGCTGTCTTGCTCCCCGGATGTTGGTGAACTGGTTGTGTTTTTCTACCACCACATTTTCGACTATGTATCCCAGTAATGATTGTAAATGTGACGTCAGACGCTTCATACCATGTGAAGAGCGTTCTGACAAGATTACCCGAATGATTGGGATAAAGGTATGCCTTTCGTGTTGTTTGTGATTAGTGTTGCCCCAAAGGAGTGTGCTCAGTTTACTCCATTTGAGATAATCCACGGACATTAAGTGAGAGGCCGTTTGAAATTATTTAATGAGAAATTGACAGGCCCGAATTTGGAGATCTCATATTTGGTTTTGTGTATGGGAGGTGAGACGAAATTGAGTAGCTGAGTTCGCGAAACAGTACCAAAACAGGGCAAAGCATAGAATGCAGCCGGTGGCAGATAAAAACTCGGAGATCCAGGCGTTTTCAGGCGGGGATGACGTAGTAGTGTTGTTTGCAGTGACAGGAGATTCCTTCACAAGCAGGGGTAGTGGTCCTTGCAAACTGAGAAAAACAGATGAATCCATCAAACTACCTAGTAAATATGTGTGTTGGGAAAAACAAAGACCATGTCATAGTTGTCTTGTGAATACGTTGAAACCTTATTATAATAGAGAGAAGGAACTGAAGAAACAGGTGTTATCTCATACCCCAGAGAGGGAGGATAAAAATCCAGATTTTCTGGAATTTTATTTCCCTCAATATATGTTAAAATATGACTAAGTCCTTCACGAATGCGAAAGGTGAGTAAACTATGGGTCTTTGGAACAAAGAACGCAGCTGCAAGATTTCTTTACAGCAGGATGATGACATATACAAGAATAAGATGGGACGACTAAATCTATAGTTCATGAGGTAGATGTAGAATTCTGCTCTGATAAACCATCATAAAAACACACGTAATGCTTTCAAAGCCAGGCAGATCCAGAAAAAAATGAATGCGATACTCAACAAAGATGTCATCAAATCAAGTCAGAGCGAATGGAGTTCAGCGATCAAATTTGTCTCAAAATTTGACCGGACTCAACCGAATTTGCGTGGAACAGTGTAATTCCAAGCCATAAAAATCCGACTCATTCTCAATACCGAGATTGCAAGACTGAATAGTGAAGGTTGGACAAGCTGGTCACATCACAAAAGTTGACTTACTGTGCGGTTATTGGCAAGTACCTTTAGCGGAGATAACGAAAGTAATTTCAGCGCTTGCAACCTCAAACGGCCGAAATAAATTTAAAGTGATGCCTTTTGGAATGAAGAACGCAGCAGCCAAAGTCTAGAGACTCATGAACAGAGTTATAGCTGGGTTAGCAAACTGTGCACTCTATCTGGATGACGTGGGGATCTTTCGTGAATCCTGGAAAAATCAAATGGTACAATTGGCAGAGCGATTTGAACGGTTAAGAGAAGATAATATGGTAACAAACAGAAAGAAAACACAGTTCATGAAAGTAGAGATAAAGTTTTTGGGACATACATTTGGTCATGGAAGGGAAGCCCAAAGGAGCAAAAACACGAACGATATTGAGGGATTTCCTTTACCAAACGTTGAAGAAAGAGACAATCCAATATTTGGGAGTATGATTATTCCACTGAAAGTTTCTTCCAAACTTCAGCATTGTAGTGGAAAACTTAACTGATTGGCAGAAGTAGAACACAAAATGTCCGTGAACAGAACAGTGCTAGGTGACATTTGCCCATTTAAAAGCAGGATTAACCACCTCACCAGTTTTAGTTAAAACAAACATTTGGAAAGCCTACAAAGTTGCAATCAATGCTAGCGACATTGAAGTTGGAGCTGTACTCCTACAGGAAGATGATGATGGAATTGAACTGTCAGTTGGCTATTTTTCAAAGAAATGGAATACCCACCGGAGAACATACTCTACGGTCGCAAAGGAATTCTTTAGTTTGGTACTCGTCTTAGAACGTTTCAGTCTTTATGCCACGAGCAACATTTAGGAGGCGGTTGTGTACACGGAGCACAAGCCTCTGACATTCTTTGAATGCATTAAAAACAAGAACATGAGACAATTACTTTGGAGTCTTATATTACAGACGGCTAATTTACAAATCGTACATGTTGTAGGTCGTAAGAATGTGATAACAGATGTGTTATCGCAGATTTAATGGAACAAATATAGGCAAGATTGAACAGATATAATGTGATATTTATATGTGTGTAGCAGTTGACATGAAGTTAGATTAGTGTCCTATGTATTGCATGGTAACATTGTTAAGAAATAGGAAAAAGAGAAGCCATCTTTTCATTATGATGGCTTAAGTTTTCACTTAAGAAGGGAAGAATTATGAAGTTGAAGGCATGCAAAGTCATTTTATGAGAGACTGAAA
>NW_025213213.1:13272-22588 GCF_004010195.1 Chiloscyllium plagiosum
ACATCTTTGGACTGTGGGAGGAAACCGGAGCACCCGGAGGAAACCCACGCAGACACGGGGAGAACGTGCAAACTCCACACAGTCAGTCGCCTGAGGCAGGAATTCAACCCGGGTCTCTGGCGCTGTGAGGCAGCAGTGCTAACCACTGTGCCACCATGCCGCCCACTACGGTCGCACATGACAGGCTTTTGCCAGCATTTCACCTTTCACTCGCCCTTGAACGTAAAAGTTTGCCGTCAACTTCATAACATAAGAGAAAGGGAGACTTAGTTGTTGTTTAATATTCACTTTCAGAGTCAAGGGAAAAAATTATGCTATTTTCTTTAAATAGTGAAAAAATCCAGTTGGCTTTCATTCATAATTTAACAGATTATGAGGTGAGGGGAGCTTTTCTGGATGTTTGGTTTAATTAACAGAATTGTACACCACCGTGCCATAACACAGACAAGCAGAAATTCGGCCAATGCCAATAGAGTGAGCTCTGCCATTCCGACATACATCATTAGTTTCTGTTCACCATTCTCCTGTTTTCCATAGAATATAGACAAATACAGCGCAGTACAGGACCTTTGGCCCCCAATGATGCCTCGATCCAAGCCCACCTAACCTACACTAGCCCACTATCCTCCACATACCTATCCAATGCCCGTTTAAATGCCCATAAAGAGGGAGAGTCCACCACTGCTACTGGAAGGCATTCCATGAACTCACGACTCGCTGAGTAAAGAATCTATCCCGAACATCTGTCCTATATCTACCACCCCTTAATTTAAAGTTATGCCCCCTCGTAATAGCTGACTCCATATGTGGAAAAAGGTTAAAGGTTCTCATGGTCAACCCTATCTAAACCCCTAATCATCTTGTAAACCTCTATCAAGTCACCCTTAAACCTTCTTTTCTCCAATGAAAACAGCCCCAAGTGCCTCAGCCTTTCTTCATACGATCTTCCTACCATACCAGGCAACATCCTGGTAAACCTCCTCTGCACCCGTTCCAGTGCCTCCACATCCTTCCTAGAGTATGGCGACAAAAAACGCACAAAACACTCCAGATGCGGCCGCACCAGAGTCTTATACAACTGCAACATGACCTCATGAATCCGGAACTCAATTCATTTACCAATAAAAGCCAGTACGCCATATGCCTTCTTCACCGCACTATTTACCTGGGTGGCAACTTTCAGAGATCTGTGTACATGGACATCAAGATCCCTCTGCTCATCCATACTACTAAGTATCCGACCATTAGCCCAGTACCCCATATTTTTGTTACTCTTACCAAAGTGAATCACCTCACTCTAACCTACATTGAACTCCAAACTTTCTTTCTGTAATTCTTGATTCACATGATACTTAAGAGAGCGCACTTTAATTGTGAAGTGTTTAAGATTTAGAGAGAAGTTGAGGGTGTTGGCGTCTAGAAGAAACGTCCTCAGTGGGTTTTTGACACTGGTAACCTCACAACTACTAAAAAGTAATCGGACGTGCACTTGAAGTGTCAGAGTATTCACGACTGTGCATCTCATGTAGAAAAGTGAAAATAATGTACTTCGTACTGTGACAGCACACAAGCTATATTTCTGCGACGTATGACTGCAGAAGCTCAATCATTCAGCAGCTTCAATACAGGGACTGATGGGTTTCTGAAGAGAATGTTAACAGGAGCTAATTTGTAAAACATCTCAACGTACAGTATGCCAAGGTGAAATGATAGTGACGATTCCTGCAGCTTCCAACTACCTGAACCCAGGGAATTGAGAACAGTAAAACGGCAGGACTATGCTGTCTTCTACAAGAAACATTAAAATAAACTTTATAGCAATACTCGCAAAACTAGATCTACTGAGAAAGTCGAAATAATATAACATCAATAAATAAACAATTCTGCATGCATTATCAGCATTTGGAATTTCAGAACGATTTTTTTTATCAAGTCCCAAATCTAGTCTGCAGTACCTGGGTCTTAGATACTGACGTGGATTTTGAATGGGAGAGCTGACAGGAAACAGTGAGGTGGAATAAACAGATTTGTTTTTTGGCATTGAAAGCAGTGACGAACGAGATTTTGCAGGAATTGATTTTTGACATTTTCTCTTCACAAAATTTGTCAAAGACTTGATTGAGTTTGAAAATACAATCATTCCAAATCTGCTGATGTCAGAAAAGTCGGATTGTAAATGAGTGAGGAAAATGTTAAGAAGCTTCAGTATGATTCATGCAAGGGGAGTGAAGGGAAATACGTGCTGATGCAGAGCAATGATAAAAATCACACACAAAAAATACAGGCTATAGTTGAAAATGTTTAATTGGAACCCTAGGTTTTGGAGCGCTGTTCCTTCATCGGGTGCTTATGGAGTACACAACTGTAAGACGTCACAGGCCTCCAGTCTGAAAAACAACCCTCCACCACCACCACCCTCTGTCTTCTACCTTCGAACCAATTTTGTTTCCAGTTGGCTCTCTCCATCTGGATCTCATGAGATCTAACCTTGCTAACCAGTCTCCCATTGTGAACCTTGTCGAACACCTTATTGAAGTCCATATAGATTAAGTCTACTGCTCTGCCCTCCTCAATCCTCTTGAATGGCACAGTGACTCAGTGGTTAGCACTGCTGCCTACAGCGCCAGGGTCCCAAGTTCGATTCCTGGCTTGGGCGACTGTCTGTGTGGAGTTTGCACATTCTCCCCGTGTCTGCGTGGGTTTCCTCCGGGTGCTCAAGTTTCCTCCCACAGTCCAAAAATGTGCAGGTCAGGTGAATTGGCCATGCTAAATTTCCCGTAGTATTCGGTGGATAAGTCATGGCTAAATGTAGGGGAGTGGGTGGGTTACTCTTCGGAAGGTCGGTGTGGACTTGTTGGGCCGAAGGGCCTGATTCCACACTGTAAGGAATCTAAAAAAAAACTCAATCAAGTTTGTGAGACATGATTTCCCATGTACAAAGCCATGTTGACTATTCCGAATCAGTCCTTGCCTTTCCAAATACATGTACGTCCTGTCCCTCAGGATTCCCTCCAACAACTTGCCCGCCACCGAGGTCAGGCTCACCGGTCTATAGTTCCCTGGCTTTTCTCGACTACTTTTGTCAAATAGTGGCACCATGTTAGTCACCCTCCAGTCTTCTGGCACCTCACCTGTGACTATCGATGATACAAATATCTCAGTAAGGGGCCCAGCAATCACTTCTCTCGCTTCCCACAGAGTTCTCAGGTACACCCTGATCAGGTCCTGGGGATTTATTCACCAGTTTGCATTTTAAGACATCCAGCACTTCTCCTTCTGTAATATGAACTCTTTTCAAGGTATCACTATTTATTTCCCCAAGTTTCCTGGCTTCCATGTCCTTCTCCACAGCAAAAACTGATGTGAAATATTCTTTTAGGATCTCACCTATCTCCTGTGCTTCCATGTGTGGATGGCCACATTGATCTTTCAGGGCCCTTGTTTCTCCCTAGTTACTCTTTTGCCTTTAATATACTTATACAATCTCTTTGGATTCTCCTTAACCTGATTTGCCAAAGCTATCTCGTGTCCTCTTTTTTGCCCTCCTGATTTCCCTCTTGAGTATACTCCTACTGTCCTTATACTCCCCGAGAGAGTCACTCAGTCCCAGCTGTCTATTCCTGACATATGTCTCCTTCTTTTTCTTGAGCAGAGCCTCAATTGCTTGAGCCATCTTCACACTAACAGCAAATTTCTGTCTCACGGGAGGTGTGGTTTACTAAAGAAGTTGTCAAGACGAAGGAGAAGGCTTATGTTAGGATCAAATGTGAAGGCTCAGTTATGGCACTTGGAAGTTACAAGTTAGCCAGGAAAGATCTAAAGAGAGGACTAAGAAGAACCAGGAGGGGACATGAGAATTCTTTGGCAGATAGGATCAGGGTAAACCCTGAGGCTTTCTATAGGTAGGTCAGGTATAAAAGATTAACGAGAGAAAGATTAGGGCCAATCAAGGACAGTAGTGGGAAGAAGAGTCTGAGGAGATTGGGAAGCGCTAAATGAAATATTTTTCGTCAGTATTCATACAGGAAAAAAACAATGTTGTCAAGGAGAATACTGAGAAATAGGCTACTAGACACGACGGGATTGAGGTTCACAACAATGAGGTGTTAGCAATTCTGGAAAGTGTGAAAATAGATACATCCCCTGGACCGGATGGGATTTATCCTAGGATTCTCTGGGAAGCCAGGGAGGAGGTTGCAGGGCCTTTGGCTTTGATTTTTATGTTGTCATTGTCTACAGGAATAGTGCCAGAAGACTGGAGGATAGCAAGTGTTGTTCCCTTGTTCAAGAAGGGGAGTAGAGACAACCCTGGTAACTATAGACCAGTGAGCCTTACTTCGGCTGTAGGTAAAGTGTTGGAAAAGGTTATGAGAGATAGGATTTGTAACTACCTAGAAAGGAGTAGTTGATTTAGGGATAGTCAACACGGTTTTGTGAAGGATAGGTTGTGCCTCACAAACCTTATTGAGTTCTTTGAGATGGTGACCAAACAGATGGATGAGGGTAAAGCGGTTGATGTGGTGTGTATGGATTTCAGTAAGGTGTTTGATAAGGTTTCTCACGGTAGGCTATTGCACAAAATACAGAGGCATGGGATTGAGGGTGATTTAATGTTTTTTTTAGAAATTGGCTAGCTGAAAGAAAACAGAGGGTGGTGGTTGAGGGGAAATGTTCATCCTGGAGTTCAGTTACTGGTGGTGTACCGCAAGGAACTGTTTTGGGTCCACTGCTGTTTGTCATTTTTATAAATGACCTGGATGAGGGTGCAGAAAGATGGGTTAGTAAATTTGCGGATGATACTAGGGTTGGTGGAGTTGTGGATAGTGCTGAAGAATGTTGCAGGTTACAGAGGGACACCGATAAGCTGCAGAGCTGGGCTGAGAGGTGGCAAATGGAGTTTAATGTGGAAAAGTGTGAGGTGATTCATTTTGGAAGGAACCTCAGGAATGCAGATTACTGAGCTAATGGTAAGATTCTTGGCAGTGAAGATTTCAGTGTCCATGTACATAGATCCCTGAAAGTTGCTACCCAGGTTGATAGAATTGTTAAGAAGGCATACGGTGTGTTAGTTTTTATTAGTAGAGGGATTGAGTTTCGGAGCCATGAGGACATGCTGTAGCTGTACAAAACTCTGGTGCGGCCGCACTTGGAGTATTGTGTCCAGTTCTGGTCACCACATTATAGGAAGGATGTGGAAGCTTTGGAAAGGGTTCAGAGGGGATTTACTAGGATGTTGCCTGGTATGGAGGGATGGTCTTATGAGGAAAGGCTGAGAGACTTGATGCTGTTTTCGTTGGAGAGAAGGAGATTGAGAGGTGACTTAATTGAGATATATTAGACGATCAGAGGGTTAGTGAGAGGTGGACAGTGAGAGCCTTTTTCCAAGTATGGTGACGGCGAGCACAAGGGGGCATAGCTTTAAATTGAGGGGTGATAGATATAGGACAGATGTCAGAGGTAGTTTCTTTACTCAGAGAGTAGTAGGGGTGTGGAACGCACTGTCTGCAACAGTAGTAGACTCATCAACTTTAAGGGCATTTAAATGGCCATTGGACAGGCATATGGACGAGAATGGAATAGTGTAGGATAGATGGGCTTCAGATTGGTTCCACATGTTGGCACAATATCGAGGGCCGAACGGCCTGTACTGTGCTGGAATGTTCTACATTCTAGAAGCCGCTGCCTAATCCCATGTTACAGAGGTTGGTGATGTTTGCAAGCGCTCAGAAATTTGTTTTAAAGGGTGAGGCAGGATCACCAGCTCAGCAACAACTGGGGGATGGTAACAGTGGCTGACTGTGTCAGTGGCATGTTGTGACTGAAAAAGGAGAGTAGGCCCCTGGCTAATTAGCCCTGGAGCTGCCAATCCCTGCCCATGTGGGTCTGCTCCATTGTTCTGTGCCTTACTCTGAGACCAGTGACAAAGACTGTACTCTCCTGCACTAGATGGGCTCTGTATCACTGGCTGTCCCACCTGAAAAGCATTGATTATCCTCACATTCACACAAATAAATAGTCAGCATTCACTGCAAAGTCCCGAATAATTTGGGCCATCTGTATAACGTGAGGGGCAGCTCTGTCAAGGGATTAGTTCAGTAAACGTTCAGCCACGAACTGGTTTGCTACTGTGCGTGTGATTTGCATATTCATTGCCATCTCTTCGATTTTAGTTTAATTTGCACTGCCACCTTCCTCTGGCACTGTCAACTTGATGGTATGTGTCAATAAGTGAATTTTCAGACAAAGCACGGGGTTCGTTGGGAGCAATGATGAAAAAGATTGCATTTCTGAAAATACACTTCAACCAAGCTGATGACTTCTGAAAGTTTCTGAATTTTAAAACGAATTCCGTCGAAAATGCTTACTCCTACCAATGAGATCTTCTGAGATAACAAATTAGATTACCTTTTTTTAGATTAGATTACTTACAGTGTGGAAACAGGTCCTTCGGCCCAACAAGTCCACACCGACCCGCCAAAGCGCAACCCACCCAGACCCCATTCTCCTACATTTAACCCCTTCACCTAACACTCGGGGAAATTTAACACGGCCAATTCACCTGACCTGCACATCTTTGGTCTGTGGGAGGAAACCGGAGCACCCGGAGGAAACCCACGCAGGCACGGGGAGAATGTGCAAACTCCACACAGAGACTCGCCTGAGGCGGGGATTGAACCTGGCTAACCACTGTGCCACCGTGCCGCACTACCATTTTGATAACACCCAGTCTTCCATTCGCCATGTTAACTCAATACAGTCTGGCTTGACTCTTGCTGAAAAAGGAGACATAGCTTTTCATCATACACGCATCAGGACCATTTGCAAGAATACCACATCTCAAACCCTCACAACGAATTGTGCTACAGGAAAAGGGTGTGAAAGGATTGGCGAGTTGACTCTGATTGGTTGAGATGTTAACATAGGGAAAGATTAGGGTGTTGAAACTTTATTGCTGGAACAGCACAGCAGGTTAGGCAGCATCCAGGGAACAGGAGATTCGACGTTTCGGGCACAGGCCCTTCTTCAGGAATGAGCAGAGAGTGTTCAGCAGGAGAAGATAAAAGGTAGGGAGGAGGGACTTGGAGGAGGGGCGTTGGAAATGTGATAGGTGGAAAGAGGTCAAGGTGAGGGTGATAGGTCGGAGTAGGAGGGAGGCGGAGAGGTCAAGAAGAAGACTACAGGTCAGGAAGGCAGTGCCGGGCTGGAGGGATCCGGCGGAGACAAGGTGGGGGGAGGGGGGAAGAAGAAACTGGTGAAGTCCAAGTTCATCCCCTGTGGTTGGAGAGTTCCCAGTCGGAAGATAAGACACTCCTCCTCCGACCGTCGCGTTGTTGTGGTTTGGCGGTGGATGAGTCCAATGACCTGCATATCCTCGGTGGAGTGGGAGGGGGAGTTGAAATGCTGTGCCACAGGTTGGTTGGGTTGGTTCGCGCGGGTGGCCCAGAGGTGCTCTCTGAATCGCTCCGCAAGTAGGCGGCCTGTCTCCCCAATATAGAGGAGGCCACACCGGCTGCAGCGGATGCAGTAGATAATGTGGGTGGAGGGGCAGGTGAATCTGTGGCGGATATGGAAGTTTCCCTTGGGGCCTTGGAGAGAAGGGAGGGGGGCTACAAAGATTTCAGTGAGTCCCTCTCTCACTGCACACCCCAGGTCATCTCCTCTGCCAACTCCCCTCCTCCAAGTCCCTCCTCCCTACCTTTTATCTTCTCCTGCTGAACACTCTCTGCTCATTCCTGAAGAAGGGCCTGTGCCCGAAACGTCGAATCTCCTGTTCCCTGGATGCTGCCTGACCTGCTGTGCTGTTCCAGCAATAAAGTTTCAACTTTGATCTCCAGCATCTGCAGACCTCACTTTCTCCTCAAAGATTAGGGTGTTCCCCAAATTCCTGGGTAATTTGAAAAGCCACTTCTTTGCAACTCACTTTAGATCTTTGCCCTCTGGTCCTTGTAATTTTACCAGTGGGAACAGTTTCTCTCTATCCTATACTGGAGGCAGTTGAGAGAAGGTTCGTGAAGATGATACCTGATATGGGAGGGATTGTCTTGTGAGCAAAAGCCAAACAGGTTGGGACTCGACTCACCGGAGTGTAGAAGAATGAGAGGTGATCTCATTGAAACATATCAGATTCTTAAAGGGGCTTGACAGGGTCAATGCTGGGAGGGTGTTTCCCCTCATGGAGGGAGTCTGGGACTGGAGGGCGCAGTCTCAGAGCGAAGGGAAGCCAATTTAAGACAGAGATGAGAAGGAATTTTTTCTCGCAGAGAATTGACATCCCTGGTTGGTAACCGGCTAAAAGCTTTCAGTAGTTTGACAGTTTAACTCTGAATAGTGCACTGCCAGCTATTTCTAGACTGTAAGGTATAGTCACAGAGTCGGCAGTGATTGGCACTTCAATGCTCTCATTCCCTTTGAATCTGACTTCCATAGTATTTGCCTTTGCTCATCACTTTCTGACATGAAGTATGAGGCCGGGACAACTTCCTTGTTCCACTTCTACACTGCACTGTCCAGCTGGCTTTTTCATTGTGTGTCCCTTTTGACACATTGAGCTGAAGGCTCTCCTTGGTTTACTATTCTTGCTGAGGTTATGAGACAGCTATGGCTCGAACACTCCCACAAATCATTTGCCGGAGATGTGTTGCTGGAAAAGCGCAGCAGGTCAGGCAGCATCCAGGGAACAGGAGAATCGACGTTTCGGGCATAAGCCCTTCTTCAGGAATGAGGAGAGTTTGTCCAGCAGGCTAAGATAAAAGGTAGGGAGGAGGGACTTGGGGGAGGGGCGTCGGAAATGTGATAGGTGGAAAGAGGTCAAGGTGAGGGTGATAGGTCAGACTGGGGTGGGGGCGGAGAGGTCGGGAAGAAGATTGCAGGTTAGGAAGGCGGTGCTGAGTGCGATGGATTTGACTGAGACAAGTGGGGGGGAGGGGAAATGCGGAAACTGGTGAAATCCGAGTTCATCCATTGTGGTTGGAGGGTTCCTAGGCGGAAGATGAGGCGCTCTTCCTCCAACCGTCGTGTTGTTGTGGTCTGGCGATGGAGGAGTCCAAAGACCTTCATATCTTTGGTGGAGTGTGAGGGGGAATTGAAATGTTGAGCTACAGGGTGGTTGGGTTGGTTGGTCCGGGTGTCCCAGAGGTGTTCCCTGAAACGCTCCGCAAGTAGGCGGCCCGTCCCCCCAATATAGAGGAGGCCACATCGGGTGCAGAGGATGCAATAGATGATAATGTAGGGGAATGGGTGGGTTGCGCTTCGGCGGGTCGGTGTGGACTTGTTGGGCCGAAGAGCCTGTTTCCACACTGTAAGTAATCTAAATCTA
>NW_025213213.1:24998-26848 GCF_004010195.1 Chiloscyllium plagiosum
ACACACACTCCGACACACTCACTCACTCTCACACACCCCCACATTCACACACCCCCACACTCACTCACTCTCACATGCACCCACACTCACTCACTCTCACACACACCTACACTCACACACTCATGCACACACACCCACACACACCCACACACACACACAGGAACCCCGACACACACAAAGCCACCACACACACACACCTCACACACACACACACACACAAAGCCCCCACACACACACCTCACACACGCACTCTCACACACATGCACACTCACTCACTCACTCACACACAGAGGTGATGGCCTGAGTGGTATCACTGCTGGAATGTTAATCCACAGACAGAGACAGGTAAAGTTCTGGGGAGAAAGTGAGGACTGCAGATGCTGGAGATCAGAGCTGAAAATGTGTTGCTGGAAAAGCGCAGCAGGTCAGGCAGCATCCAGGGAACAGGAGAATCGACATTTCGGGCATGAGCCCTTCTTCAGACACATCTTCCTGAAGAAGGGCTTATGCCCTAAACGTCAATTCTGAAGTTCTGGGGACCCTGGCAGATGGTGGAATGTGAATCCAATAAAAATCTGGAATGAAGAGTCTAATGATGACCACAAAGCCACTGAGGATAAACACCCTGCGCAACACTGAGAGACTCTCCGAGTGGATAAACACCCGTCTGGGTCACTAATGTCCTTCAGGGTCTGGCCTGGTCTGGCCTACATGTGACTCCAGACCCACAGCAATGGGGTTGACTCTCACTGCCCTCTGGGTAATAAACACTGGCCTAGTCAGTGATGTCCATATTCCAAGAATAAATTTTTAAACAAACTTCAATACAATCCTCCAAGATGCAGGAAAATCCCAACTTTTTCAATGCTAACTTCAGATTCTTTCCCTTACCCTATCGTTTCAGCTATTCCTACACTATCTTCTGATGAAAAGCAACCAAGCCCACCCCATTCAAACTGACCATCCAGCCAAAAACAATGGATTCTGCAGTAAAACCCCACAGTATTCCGACAAACCCAGAATTCCAATTCCCTGAGGAAAATCTCTGACCTCCCCTTCCTCCCGCTCCCACCTTCACAACCTGTCTCTGTGAATTTGCTGCTTATTCACTCATGGGGCATCGCTGGCTGGGCCCAGCGTTTAAGACCAATTGCTAGTTGCCCTTGAGAAGATGGTGGCGAGCTGTGTTCTTGAACCGCTGTATTCGACGGAGTAAGCAACACCCACATCGCTGTTAGGGAGAGAATTCCAGGATTTTGACCCAATGACACTGACGGAATGGTGATACATTTCCAACTGAGGATGCTGAGTGATTTAAAATGGTCATTGCAGAGGGTAGGGGGTCCTGAACATCTGCTGTCCTTGTCCTAATGGATGATGGAGATCACAGGTTTAGAAGGTGCTGTTGGAAGCGAGTTGCCACAGTGTGTCTACATAGCAGGGCGACCATCAGGATAATGAATTCACCAGGAAACACATAACCATGAGGAAAGGACAGGTAAAGGAAGTAAAAACTGAGGCAGATAGAATAAGTTTACCATATAAAAATGTTTGAAATTTCTCGCTACAATTAACGTTCAAAGGAGTGCCACAAGGATCGGTGCTGGGCCCTCTACTTTTTGTCATTTATATAAATGATTTGGATGCGAGCATAAGAGGTGCAGTCAGTAAGTTTGCAGATGACACCAAAATTGGAGGTGTAGTGGACAGTGAAGAGAGTTACCTCAGATTACAACAGGATCTGGACCAGATGGGCCAATGGGCTGAGAAGTGGCAGATGGAGTTTAATTCAGATAAATGCGAGGTGCCGCAGTTTGGGAAAGCAAATCTTAGCAGGACTTATACACTTA
>NW_025213213.1:27145-31422 GCF_004010195.1 Chiloscyllium plagiosum
TCACACAGAGGGTGGTACGTGTATGGAATGAGCTGCCAGAGGATGTGGTGGAGGCCGGTACAACTGCAATATTTAAAAGGCATTTGGATGGGTATATGAATAGGAAGGGTTTAGAGGGATATCGGCCGGGTGCTGGCAGGTGGGACTAGATTGGGTTAGGATATCTGGTCAGCATGGACGGGTTGGACTGAAGGGTCTGTTTCCGTGCTGTACATCTCCATGACTCTGTAATCCGACCAATTGCATGCTGTTCCATGTATTTATTAATTCTGTCAGCTCTGTCCCAGCATAAACTTCCAGAAGCTTCTGGAAGGCACTGCCCTCCTGACTCCTACATTTAATTGCTCATGGCAGAAACTGAGATCCAATTTGATCTCAATGTCAGTGGATCACCCCAGCATTGTCCTGGAATTTGCAAAAGGGAATAATGTAAGTTATGTTCTTGTGTTCAGTCCGGTGTCTGGCCACTCCTTGAGGTGATTTAAGGCTTGCTATTGCTGCTGTTGAGACCTCTGGCCATGTTCCGAGAACGTGGAAGAGTTGTTCCTGGGACTGCAGGACTATTTGTGCCCAGGCATTTGTACCCAGCACAGGTTTGGGAAGAATGGCCACACTGAAGGAGGTGGAGCAGTAGGATGAGGCAGGGTAGCCAATCAGGAGGCAGTGGAGAGATGAGGTCAAAGGGCAGGATTGTGTACCTGTATCTCCCTCCAGCTGAAAGAGAAGCTTTCTGTCCAGCTTGCACAGGGACATTGTGAGCAAGTTACCTAAGCTCTGCAACACTTCATTGTCTGTGGATCTGAGTACACCTGGTCCTGAACGTCAGCTTATTCCAGATGGCATTAGTTGATGTTAGTACTATTAGACAGTCTGCAGTGTATTGCTGTGTGAGACAGAAAGCCAAGGTTTTAGGTTTCACTGTTGATAACAGACTCTGTCCCAGTTGTAGAACATCAAAAAACAGGAGCAACAGTAGCACAGACCTTGGGTATGGTCTATCTGGAAGGCGGGGGGGGGGAGTTGAATCCTTCAACAGCACTGATGTGATTTTTATTGTGAGCCTGTCCTCATTAGAGTCCTCCCACATTAATGCAAGTACAGTGGCTCAGTGGCTAGCAGTGCTGCTTCACAGCGCCAGGGACCTGGGTTCAATTCCAGCCACAGCCTGACTGTCTGTGTGGAGTTTGTACACTCTCCCCGTGTCTGGGTGGGTTTCCTTTGACAGTCCAACATGTGCAGGTGGAGTGGATTGGCCCTGCTAAATTGTCCCATGGTGTGCAGGCTTGGTGGGTCAGCTTTGGGAAATGCAGGGTTATTTATCTGTTAGTTGAATAAGACCATAGAGAAATACTAGAAATTATTTAACTTATAAATCTGTATAAACTAACTAACTAAGCAGAGATGGCTGGACAGGTGATGTGCTGTAGCTGTATGATGTGGGAGCTGGCTGATCCCATTGTGAATGGCAGTGACCACATCTGCAGCAAGTGTTGGTTGCTGGAAGAACTCCGGATCAGAATTGATGATCTGGAATCTGAGCTTCAAACTCTGCGGCACATCCCAGAGGGGGAGAGTTACCTGGACACTTTGTTTCAGGAGGCAGTCACACCTGGTAGATTAAGAAATTCAAATTCAGTTAGTGATCAGGGACAACAGGGTGTGACTGTAAGTGAGGCAGGTAGGGGGAACCTGAGTTCAGAAGTGGAGGAGCCTCAGCCCTTGACCTTGTCCAACAGGTATGAGATTCCTGCTCCCTGTATGGATGAGGAAAAGGGCTGTGGACAGGATGAGCCAGCTGACCATGGCACCACGGTGCAGAAGGCCATTAAAGAAGGGGGAGCAAAAAGACAAGTAGTTGTTATAGGGGATTCTATAATTAGGGGACAGATAGTATCCTTTGTGAACTGGATCGGGAATCCCACATGGTGTGTTGCCTGCCCAGTGCGAGGGTGCAGGACATCTCCGACCGGCTTGAAAAGATATTGGAGCGGGAGAGATAGGATCCAGTTGCTGTGGTCCACGTTGGCACTAACAATTTAGGCAAGGCTAGGACGGAGGACCTGTTTGGGGAGTATCAAGCACGAGGAAGGAAATTAAGGAACAGGTCATCAAGGGCCATAATCTCTGGATTACTGCTGGAGCTACGTGCTAATTGGCATAGAGATAAGGAAATTAGGGAAGTAAACACGTGGCTAAGGGATTGGTGTGGAAAAGAGTGATTCCAATTCATGGGGCATTGGCATCAGTTTTGGAACTGGGGGGATCTGTACCAATGGGATGGTCTCTACCTGAACCAATCTGGAAGCGGTGTTCTGGCAAAAAGGATAAATAGGGTGATCACTAGGCCTTTAAACTAGTGAGTCGGGGAAGGGAAAGGGAAAGCGACAGGGGGTATGATGGCAAATAATGAGGTAAGCAGCAGGTTAGCACATGTGCAGGAGGATTTAACCACAAGGCAGACTAGGAAAGAAGTGAAAAGGAAAGAGAACTCAGGAGATATTAGAGATGTTAGAAATCATGAGGGTAAGAAAACTAGCATAAAGGCACTTTACCTGAATGCTTGTAGCATTCATAACAAGGTTGCTGAGTTAACGGCACAGATTATTGCGAATGAACATGATTTGGTCGCCATCGCCGAGACATGGTTGCAGAATGGTCATGCCTGGGAGTTAAATGTTGGTCCTTCAGAGGATGAGAAGGGGCATTTAGATATGGGATATGATGTAATGGCCAAGGCACTGAATAGGTGTTTTGTATCGGTCTTCACAGTGGGGGACATGAATAACATGCCGGTAATTGACAAAGAGACGAAGGTAGATGAGGACCTGGATACAATCATTATCACGTAAAACATACAACACTACAGCACAGCACAGGCCCTTCGGCCCTCGATGTTGTGCCAACCTGTGGAAACAATCTGAAGCCCATCTATCCTACACTATTCCATCCATACGCCTATCCAATGATCATTTAAATGCCCTTAAAGTTGATGAGTCTACTACTGTTGCAGGCAGTGTGTTCCACACCCCTACTACCCTCTGAGTAAAGAAACTACCTCTGACATCTGTCCTATATCTATCACCCCTCAATTTAAAGCTACGTCCCCTCGTGCCAGCCATCACCTTGTGGGTAAAAAGGCTCTCCCTGTCCACCCTTATCTAACTCTCTGATTATCTTATATGTCTCAGTTAATTCACCTCTCAACCTCCTTCTCTCTAAAGTGAAGGTGTACAAAAATAAAAGCAGGGGATTTACACCGGGGGAATTCAACTATCTGAATATTAATTGGGAAAGTCAGAGCATGAAGGGTTTAGAGGGCGAAGATTTTTTGAAATGCATACAGGAGAGCTTTTTTATGTCAACAAGGTATAGTGTACTGATGGACCGAATTCTGAGGAATGTAGCCAGGCAGCTGTGTGAAGGTGACAGTGGGAGAGCGTTTTCAAGATAGCCACCACAAAACAGGATTTTTTTAAGTTTGTTATGGACAAGAAGTAAGATACTTGACAAATAAAGGGATTTGGATGGGGGAAGGCAGATTTTATTAAAATAGGGAAGGATCTGGGTGACGAAACTTATTAACCCAGAGAGCGATGGGCATATGGAATGCTGTGCCCCAGAATTAGCGGAGGCCGTGTCTCTGGATTCTTTCCAGAAAAAGACGGATAGAGCCCTTAGAGATAGTGAATCAAGGGTTATGGGGATAATGCAGGAACAGGATACTGATCGTGGATCAGAGTGGTGCTGGAAAAGCACAGCAGGTCAGGCAGCCTCCTGACTGTGAATGATCAGCCATGATCATAATGAATGATGGTACTGGCTCGAAGGGCCGAATGGCCTACTCTGCACCTATTGTTTATTGCCTATTGTCTATTATCTGGCTAAAATAGACTGACAATAGCCACTTGAGATTCACTCTACAGAACTGTGGGAGGGATTTAAAAAGATACTGGGGGAGTACAGGCTGATCATGTTTCCTTGAGATGAAATGCATGAGCAACAAGCTGAGAGGAGCCTGGATGCTCAGGGACATTCAGGACTGACGCAAAAAGAAAACGGAGATCTATAACAGGCACAAAGGAAGCCTTTTCATGAGGAGCTACTTGTCTGCCAGGAGATACTTGGTACGGGGAGGAGGGATTTCCCCACTACGTGGATAAAACAAACGAGTCCTCGATGATGATATATATTTGGGTCGTATCTAAACAAGTCCTCAATGGTGATATATATTTGAGTAGTGTCTAAAACAAGTCCTCGATGGTGATATATATTTGGGT
>NW_025213214.1:0-1436 GCF_004010195.1 Chiloscyllium plagiosum
ACATGCATGCACATATACACACACACGCTGCGTGTGCACGAGCACACACACATATACACACACGTGCGCACACAGACACACACACAAAATCATAGCAGTCTCTCTTATTGCTTAAAATGAACTGAACGTAATCTGCAGCCGAAACCTTTGTGTGCAGGGCAAATAAGGTGAAAGAATGCACTTTATAGCATTGGACGAAAGCTTAATTGGCAACACAAATGGATGAATGGAGGTGGAATCGATTTTTACGGTCTCTGTCTCTCTGGATACCCGCCGCAAACATTGAGATAAATAGGATAGAGCCACTCCGAATATGGACATCACAGGCATACCAGCCAAACGTAGCCGTTAACCACATCAGCAGGCATCGAAGGGGAAGACAGGGTTTCCTCAGGTTATTAAGAGGCTGTAGCTTGCAAAAGGGAAGGCAAAGACCAGAGGAATGGGGGTGGGGTTCAGCTCCTGGCCAATGGCAATGAATGAGTGAGAGGGTAAGGCCCAGATGCAGCCAATCTCAGTTTCAACACTGAGCGGGAACTGCCTGGGGAACTGCACTCGGACGGAAGATAACCTTTACTCTGAACTTTTCCAGGGACTTACACATTCCAAGTGCACCCTTCAGTCAAAGAACAAAAGACAGCCATGCATTTATAACAAGTCCTTCACAACAGTGCAAACTCACAGTGTGCTTTGGAGTCAGCTTAGCACTTTTGAAAAGCAGATAACATTGGGAGTTTGTACCCAGTGCAGGCAAGTTAACAGCAATACAATGATGATCCCAAGAGATAACAGCCAGGGCACCAAGGGACAAACAGGCCAACTCTTCTCAAATACTGCCTTGCGATCATTTTAATTTACTTGAGAGGGCAGTCTCTGTTAAACATCTCATTCTACTGAAACATTACACGCGGTCTTACATTCCTTCAGTGCAGACTTTTTTTTTCAAAAATATACTTTATTCATAAATAATTTGATGGTCTGTACAATTGGTCATGCCATACGTATGTAAACATTTACATACAGAGATCAAAACTTATCATTTTTATACAGGTCTGTACATTTTTTGATCATATGCCCATATAATTAGCTGAGGCGTCAGCAGAGCCCAAATGACTGTGTGGGCCCCCTGTTCTTCGTTAGGCAGGCAGACTTTACACAGTGGTCTTTCCCCACCACGCCTTGGCGGCAGCTGCCCCAAGCTTCAGCGCGTCCCTCAACACATAGACCTGGACCATGGAATGTGCCAGTCTGCAACACTCAGTCAGGGTCAACTCCTTCAGCTGGAAGATCAACAGGTTTCGGACCACCCAGAGAGCGTCCTTCACCGAGTTGATGATCCTCCAGGCGCAGTTGATGTTCGTCTCGGTGTGCGTCCCGGGGAACAGACCGTAGAGCACCGAGTCCCGCGTCACGGTGCTGCTTGGGACGAACCTCGA
>NW_025213214.1:1493-2932 GCF_004010195.1 Chiloscyllium plagiosum
GATGAGGCATTTTGCCAAATGGCTTTGACAGTCTGCTCAGGGAACCGCTCGATAGGATCCGCCCTCTCCTTTTCCCGAAGGGTCTCAAGGACACTACGTGCTGACCACTTCCTGATGGACTTGTGGTCAAAGGTGTTTTTCTTCATAAATTTCTCCACGAAGGACAGGTGATACGGAACGGTCCAACTACTCGGAGCGTTCCGCGGCAGAGAGGCCAGACCCATCCTTCGCAACACCGGGGATAGGTAGAACCTCAGTACGTAGTGACACTTGGTGTTTGCGTACCGGGGATCCACGCTCAGCTTGATGCAGCCACACACAAAGGTGGCCATCAGGGTGAGGGTGGCATTGGGTGTATTTTTTTTTTAACAATAACAGCACCATCAGGCTTACTTTATTACCAGTACAGTTCCCCCACAGATAAAGAAAACTTTGCAGCACTCAACCCAAATACAGCTTAACCCTTCAAGTAAAAAAAAAATCAACCAAGTAGCAGGACTGCACAAGCTGACTGGTCAGATGCAGGCGATGAAAGCTTCACAAAAGAAAATTATCCACATTTTCTCCCACTTGTGCTATAGTCACAGGAAGATAGCATCCCTGCCCAGGTTCCCTGCAACCTCAACAGATACCTCATTTCAGTCATGTCTCTGAATCCAATCAGATTGCGTGGAGCCAACACAACCCAGTCAGGGTGAGGGGCCTGTTTCCGTGCTGTCAATGCTGCCTGTCCACAAATGTATAACACCAGCCTCCATCCCAGCCAGTGAACCTGCATGAGAGCCATGCTAATCTTCTCTGTATCGTTCCAATTTTAGTATATGTGCTGCCGAAGCATTGGGTGTATTTTTTCCTCCGTTGCCTTGATCTTTATACAGTGAGTCCCTTTGGACCCGGTCCATCTTTGACCTCCATATAAACTGGAAGATGGCCCGGGTGACTGCAGCGGCACAGGTTCTGGGGATAGGCCAGACCTGTGCCACGTATAATAGCAATGATAGTGCTTCACACCTGATGACCAGGTTTTTTCCCACGATGGAGAGCGACCGTAGCTTCCATCTGCCCAGTTTCTGCCTCACTTTGCTGATACGCTCCTCCCAAGACTTGGCGCACGCCCCAGCCCCTCCGAACCAAATACCCAGCACCTTCAGGTGGTCGGTCCTGACGGTGAAAGGGATCGAGGATTGGTCGGCCCAGTTCCAGAAGAGCATGGCCTCGCTCTTGCCTCGGTTTACCTTGGACCCCGAGGCCCGTTCGAACTGGTCACAAATGCACATGAGTCTGCGCACGGACAGCGGATCCGAGCAGAAAACGGCAACGTCATCCATGTACAGGGAGGCCTTAACCTGCAGGCCCCCGCTGCCAAGAATAGTCACCCCTCTCAGGCTCGCATCCTTCCTGATGGACTCGCCAAATGGCTCTATGCAGCACATAAACAA
>NW_025213214.1:3763-7078 GCF_004010195.1 Chiloscyllium plagiosum
CCTCAGTGCAACACTCCCCCAGTGCAACACTCCCCAGTGCAACACTCCCCCAGTGCAACACTCCCCAGTGCAACACTCCCCCAGTGCAACACTCCCCAGTGCAACACTCCCCCAGTGCAACACTCCCCAGTGCAACACTCCCCCAGTGCAACACTCCCCAGTGCAACACTCCCCCAGTGCAACACTCCCCAGTGCAACACTCCCCCAGTGCAACACTCCCCAGTGCAACACTCCCCCAGTGCAACACTCCCCTCAGTGTGAAACTCCCACAGAGTAGCACTCCCCTCAGTGCTACACTCCCCTCAGTGCAACACTCCCCCAGTGCAACACTCCCCAGTGCAACACTCCCCCAGTGCAACACTCCCCTCAGTGCAACACTCCCACAGAGTAGCACTCCCCTCAGTGCTACACTCCCCTCAGTGCAACACTACCCCAGTGCAACACTCCCCTAGTGCAACACTCCCCCAGTGCAACACTCCCCTCAGTGCAACACTCCCTTCAGTGCAACACTCCCTTCAGTGCAACACTCCCCCAGTGCAACACTACCCCTAGTGCAACACTTGCCTCAGTGCAACACCCCCAGTGCAACACTCGCCCAGTGAAACACTCCTCTCAGTGCAACAGTCTCCTCAGTGCAACACTCCCCCAGTGCAACACTCCCCTCAGCGCAACACTCCACTCAGTGCAACACTTCCCCCAGTGGAACACTCCCCTTAGTGCAATACTCCCAACAGTGCAACACTTACCCCAGTGCAACACTCCCCTCATTGCAACACTTCCCCCAGTGCAACACTCCCCTCAGGGCAACACTCCCCTCAGTGCAACACTGACCTCAGTGAAACACTTCTCTCAGTGAAACACACTCCCAACAGTGCAACACTTACCCAAGTGCAACACACCCCTCATTGCAACACTTCCCTCAATGCAACACTTTCCCAGTGCAACAGTCTTCTCAGTGCAATACTCCTCTCAGTGCAACACTCCTCTCAGTGCAACACTCCCCTCAGTGCAACACTCCACCAGGGCAACGCCTCCCCAGTGCAACACATCCCCCAGTGTAACCCTTCATCAGGGCAACACTCCTCTCAGTACAACACTCCCCACAGTGCAACACTCCCCTGAGTGCAACAACCCCCCATTGCAACACTCCTCTCAGCGCCACACTCACCTCAGTACAGCACTCCCCTCAGTGCAAAACTCCCCTCAGTGCAACACTCCCTTCAGTGCAACACTCCCCCATTGCAACACTCCCCTAACTGCAACACTTCCCTCAGTGCAACAATCTCCTCAGTGCAACACACACCTCAGTGCAACTTTCTCCTCAGTGCACCAATTCCCTCAGAGCAACACTCCACCATTGCAACAGTCCGCTCAATGCAACACTCCTCTCAGTGCAAAACTCCCCTCAGTGCAACACTCCCCTCTTTGCAACACTCCTCTCAGTGCAACACTCCCCTCAGTGGAACACTCCCGCATTGCAACACTCCCCTCACTGCAACACTTCCCTCAGTGCAACATTCTCCTCAGTGCAACATTCTCCTCAGTGCAACACTCACCTCAGTGCAACACTCACGTCAGTGCAACAATTCCCTCAGTGCAACGCTCCACCATTGCAACACTCCCCTCAATGCAACACTCCCCTCAGTGCAACACGTCCCTCAGTGCAACACTCTCCTCAGTGCAACACTCACCTCAGTGCAACACCCCCTCAGTGCAACACTCTCCAGTGCAACACACCTCTCAGTGAACCACTCCTCTCCGTGCAACACTCACCCAGTGCAACACTCCTCTCAGTGCAACACTCCTCTCAGTGCAACATTCCTCTCAATGCAACACTCCCCCAGTGCAACACTCCACTCAGTGCAACACTCACCTCAGTGCAACACTCCTCTCAGTGCAACACTCCTCGCAGTGCAACACTCCCCCAGTGCAACTCTCCCCTCAGTGCAACACTCACCTCAGTGCAACACTGCCCCAGTGCAACACACCCTCAGTGCAACACTTCCCTCAGTGCAACACTCCCCTCAGTGCAACACTCCTCCATTACAACACTACTCTCAGTGCAACACTCCTCTCAGTGCAACACCCCCCTCAGTGCAACACTACCCCATTGCAACATTCCCCTAACTGCAACACTTCCCTCAGTGCAACAATCTCCTCTGTGCAGCACTCACCTCAGTGCAACACTCACCTCAGTGCAACAATTCCCTCAGTGCAACACTCCACCATTGCAAAACTCCCCTCAATGCAACACTCCTCTCAGTGCAACACTCCCCTCAGTGCAGCACTCCCCTCAGTGCAACACTCCCCCAAGTGCAACACTTCCCTCAGTGCAACCCTCCTCTCATTGCAACACTCCCCTCAGTGCAACACTCCCCTCAGTGCAACACTTCCCGCAGTGCAACACTCCCTTCAGTGCAACACTCCCCTCAGTGCAACACTTCCTTCAGTGCAAAACTCCCCTCAGTGCAACACTCCTCTCAGTGCAGCACTCCCCTCAGTGTTACACTTCCCTCACTGCAACACTACTCTCAGTACAACACTCCTCTCAGTGGAACACTCCCTCAGTGCAACACTCCCCTCAGTGCCACACTCCCCTCAGTGCAACACTCCCTCAGTGCAACTCTTCCCTCAGTGCAATACTCCTCTCAGTGCAACACTCCCCTCAGTGCAACACCTCCGTCAGTGCAACACTCCCTCATTGCAACACTCCCCTCAATGCAACACTCCCCTGAGTCCAACACTCTCCCAGTGCAACATTCCCCTCAGTGCAACACTCCCGTGAGTGCAACACTCCCCGATTGCAACACTCCCCTCACTGCAACAATTCCCTCAGTGCAACACTCCACCATTGCAACACTCCACTCAATACAACATTCCCCTCAATGCAACACTCCCCTCAGTGCAACACATCCCTCAGTGCAACACTCTCCTCAGTGCAACACTCCCCCATGTGCAACACTTCCCTCAATGCAACACTCCCCACATTGCGACACTCCCCTCACTGCAACAATTCCCTCAGTGCAACACTCCACCATTGCAACACTCCCCTCAATGCAACACTCCCCTCAGTGCAACACTTCCCTCAGTGCAACACTCTCCTCAGTGCAACACTCACCTCAGTGCGACACATCCCTCAGTGCAACACTCCCCCAATGCAACACACCTCTCAGTGTCCCACTCCTCTCAGTGCAACACTCCCCCAGTGCAACGCTCCTCTCAGTGCAACACTCCCCCAGTGCAACACTCACCTCAGTGCAACACTGCCCCAGTGCAACACGCCCTCAGTGCAACACTCTCCTCAGTGCAACACTC
>NW_025213214.1:11225-14565 GCF_004010195.1 Chiloscyllium plagiosum
CCATCCTAAATCAGATGCTGTGCTGTCTTCAGGGATGTGGAGTTTGATTTTAAACTCACATTGTCTTCACTGGCAAGATGGAGGCTGCGGGGGTGACCTGATGGAACTTTACAAAGTTATGGGAGGCATAAATCGTGTGGATAGCGGAGGCATCGGACAGGTCAACTACAAGAGGGTGTTGGTTCAAGGTGTGAGGAGGCAGGTTTAGGGAAGAAGTGAAGGGAAATCTTTTCACTCAGAGGGAGATGGGTGTCAATGGAGGTGGTGAATGCAAGCCTGTTAGCAACGATTAAGGCACATGGACACATGAACATGGGCAATGAGGAATGGATCTAAATAATGGTTAGGAATGGGCGCAGATTGGTAGGTCAGTTCCTAAGTTGTATTGTATTGTATCAGTAAACAATTACACCCAAGATCTTTCTGTTCGTGTGAGCTACCCAGTGTCCTGCTGTTCATTAAATGCTCCCTCACCTTGTTTCCTCTTTCGATATCAGAGTATATACAATTATGAGGAGCGTGGATAGGCTGGATAGTCAGAGTCCCTTTCACCGGAGTGGAACTGTCAAATACTAGAGGGCATTGGTTTAAAGAGAGGGTCAGGACATGTGTGAGGCAAAGCTTTTGTCCAGAGTTTCAGTTCACACACACACACACACACACACACACATATCTATCAAACACTCTCTCTCTCATACACACATTTTCCAACCTGTTGCTTTGTTAGACAATGGGGGCAGTGTGAGGCAAAGCTTTTGTCCAGAGTTTCAGTTCACACACACACATATCTATCAAACACTCTCTCTGTCATACACACATTTTCCAACCTGTTGCTTTGTTAGACAATGGGGGCACAAATATTCTCAAACAATTAATCCACACTCCCCCTCTCCTCCACTGTGGTCCTAAACAATTCCGCCTGGTCCATCAAATGAGGTTGAATAATTTCCCAGCAGTTGTTTGGGTTGGCTCCCATGCAGTGGGGTTAGTGGGGTCAGTGGGGGTGCGGGTTATTGGTGGTGAGGTGAAGCACTGAAGGAGATCGAGGTAGAACATTGTCAAAAGGATCATGCTGGAAAAGCACAGCAGGTCAGGCGGCATCCGAGGAGCAGAAGAATCAACATTTTGAGCATAAGCCCTTCATCAGGAATGTGGGAGGGGGGTGGCCCATGGGGGCTGAAAGATAAATGGGAGGGGGAATGGGGTTGGGGAGGAATGCAGCTAGGAATGATAGGTAGATGGAGTGGAAGGTAATGGTGATAGTTTGGAGCAGAGTGTGGAGCAGACAGGACAGTTCAAGAGGGTGGTGCCGAGTTGGAGGGTTCAATCTGAGATAAGCTGGGGGGAGGAGAATTTCAGAAACTGCTGAAATTGACATTGATTCTGTGTGGTAAGAGGATCCAAAGGAGGAAGATGAGGCGTTCTTCCTCCAGTCACTGGTTGGCTCGGATTTGGTGGTGAAGAAAGCCCAGGACTTGCATGTCCTTATTTGGAGATGTCGTTGTTGGACTGGGATGGACAAAGTTAAAAGTCACACAACACTAGGCTATACTCCAACAGGTTTAATTGGAAGCTCTAGCTTTCGGAACGCCACTCCCTCATCAGGTGATTGCACAACCGTTGGACTATAACCTGATGTTGTGTGATTTTTAACTTTGCATGTCCTTGGCGGAGTGGCAGGGGTAGTTGAAGTGGTTGGCCACAGGTCGGTATGGTTGTTTAGAGTGTGTATCCTGTCCATGTTCTCTGGAAAATTCCACAAGTTGGCATCCTGTCTCCCCAATATCGAGGAGACCACATCGAGAGCAATGGACAAGATTGGGATACAGACAGACTCTAACCTCACACCTTCATTGGATTGTCTGAGCTGTGAATTCGTTTTTTGTATATAAAACCTTGTTATCTCGAGAATGAGACTTCAAAGAAGTTCTGGGATTTACGTATAAATCAACCTAAATCTGTAACCCATTCTGAACGATGAAGGACTGAACAGCAAGCTAGGTTTGTTCAATATATCAGTTCAGTTGCATGACAGTGTGATCTTTTGCTATAAATTCTGTGTCTTATGATCCTGCTCCACAGCTACCTGATGAAGGAGCAGCATTCAAAAGCTATTGCTTCCAAATAAACCTGTTGGACTATACCCTGGTGTTGTGAGATTTTTAACCCTACCTTGTGAAGGCACAGCTACAAACGCACTGCACTGGCAAACCACAAATACACACACTTTGCTGAGCACACACACAAACACACTCTCATGCACACACTCAAGGAGACATTCTCATGCCTGCACACACACATATATAAGTCTATGGGGTGAATTTGAATTTGTAGAATTATATTTGCAGACATATTCTATTTTGCTCAGACAGCACACAATCCTCAGGGAGTCAATGCGGGCATTCAATCCATGTGATATTTTAACATTTCCACTTTGGAAATGGAACCAGACTGACTCAAAATTGGTATACAGACAGATTCTAACCTCACCCCTTCAATGCATTGTTTGAGCTGAGAATTCACCTTTTTTATATAAAACCTTGTTATCTCAAAAAAGAGACTTCAAAGAAGTTGTGGAATTTGCATATTAATGAACCGAAACCTGCAACCCACTCTGAATGATGAAAGACTTAGCAGCAATCCAGGTTTGTTCAATATATCATTTCAGTTGCACGACACTGTGGTCTTTTGTTATAAGTTTTAGAGTCAGAGTAACAGAAATGTACAACACGGAAACAGACCCTTCGGTCCAACTCATCCATGCCGACCAGATATCCCAACCCAATCGAGTCTTACCTGCCAGCATCCGGCCCATATCCCTCCAAACCCTTCCTATTCATATACCCATCCAGATGCCTTTTAAATGTTGTAACGGTACTACCCTCCAACATTACTCTGGCAGCTCATTACATATACATACCACCCTCTGCATGAAAGCATTGCCTCTTAGGTCCCTTTTATAACTTTGCCCTCTCATCCTAAACCTATGCCCTATAGTTCTGGACTCCCCCAACCCAGGGGAAAGACTTTCTCTATTTATCCTGTCCATGCCCCTCATGATTTTATAAACCTCTATAAGGTCACTCCTCAGCCTCTGATGCTCCAGAGAAAACAGCCCCAGCCTATTCAACCTCACCCTATAGCCCAAATCCTCCAATCCTGGCAACATCCTTGTGAATCTTTTCTGAACCCTTTCAATTTTCACATCTTTCTGAAAGGAAGGAGTCCAGAATTGCGCACAATATTCCAAAAGCGACCTCACCAAAGTCCTGTACAGCCGCAACATGATCTCCCAAATCTTGTACTCAATACTCTGACCAATAAAGGAAAACATACCAAA
>NW_025213214.1:15732-20769 GCF_004010195.1 Chiloscyllium plagiosum
CGCCCAGCGTGGGGCTCGAACCCACGACCCTGAAATTAAGAGTCTCATGCTCTACCGACTGAGCTAGCCGGGCGTCGAGCGCGTGGCATCGGCTACTCCTGTGGGGGGAATTGGCAATTAGCTTTTTCCCAAACACTGCAAAAACACAGATCCACAGAGAGAAAGAGATGCAGAGAGAGAGAGAGTGACTCTGAGAGTCTGAGTCTACATAGCTCTGTGTCGCCAGCAAGCCACGCAGGTCAAGGGGCAATTAGGGACGGGTAACACCCTCTGGCCTCCCCAGACGACGTCCCCATCCCATGAACCATCACCAACCTCATCCATTCCCTTGTAAGGTAAGGAGGGAGCATCCACAAGTGCTCTCCAGCATTCCACTCTCTGTGAACTTGCAGTTATCTGACTCTCTGCTGCCCCAGTCTGGGTCCTAGTTACAAATCCCAGGCCTCATAGTAGCCTTACTCTGAATAAAAACGATTGACCAGATCTCAGTCTGGTACAGCCTGTCAACCTGCCCAAACACAACCCTATCTTGTGAAGGCATAGCTCCAATCAAACACACTGCACTGACAATCCACAAATACCTGCAGCAGCTCAACCTGCTGTTTCTCGTTGCAAAGGTGTGAGGTTAGAGTCTGTCTGTATCAAAAGCCATTGCTTCCAAAAACACATAACTCAGATGCCTTCCTCCACTTCCTGGACCTTTCCATCTCCATATCCTGTGACTGACTCAAAGCGGGCATCCTCTTCAAGCCCACCAACTCCCACCCCGCCTCCTGTAAAACTGCAACCCATCAGTCCCAATTTCTCTGCCTCCACCGCTTCTGCTCCCAGAAGAATCAATTCCACTCCAGAACATTCCAGATGACCTCCTACTTCAAGGACCATAATTTTCCCTCCCAGAATGTCAACAATGCCCTCCGGCACAACTCCTTCACTTCCCGCACCTGTGCCCTTGAACTCCACCTCTCCAACCGCAACAAGGATAGAAACCTCCCTGTGCTCACCTTCCACCTCACCAATCTCTGGATACAATGAATCATCCTCCACCATTTCTGCCACCTACAGTCAGACTCCACCACCAGAGATATAGTTCCCTCTTCACCCTTTCCAGCATTCTGCACCAGGAATTCCTTTCCTCGTTCGGTCTATGCACCCTACCAACCCACCCATCACTCCTGGCACCTTCCCTTGTCACTTCAAAAGGTGTAAAATCTGCACCTTCGCCTCCCCACTTGTCTCCATCCAAGGGCCGTAAGGATCCTTCCACATCTGTAAGAGATTTCCCAGCAGAACCAAACACCTCACCTGCTGTGTCCATTGCTCTCGATGTGGTCTCCTCTACATTGGGGAGACAGATTGACACCTTGTGGAATGTCCCAGAGAACATCTGCGGGACACACACACTAAACAACTGTGCCTACCTGTGGCCAACCACTTCAACTACCCTCCCACTCCACCAAGGACATGCAAGTCCTGGGCCTTCTCCACTTCCACATCCCAGCCACCCAAGGACTGCAGGAAGAATGCAGCATCTTCTGCCTTGGGACACTCTGACCACACAAAATCAATGTCAATTTCAACAGTTTCCCAACCACCCCGCCCCCACACCTTATCCTAGATCCAACCCTCCAATTCGGCACCGTCCTCTTGAACTGCCCTATCTTTCCATCTTCCTTCCCACCTATCTGCTTCACATACTGCTCCGACTACCACCATCACTTTCCACTTCATCTACTTATCGCATTCTCAGCTACCTTATCCCTCAAAGCCCCACTCCCCCTACCATTTATCTCTCAGCTCCTGTGGGCACTACATTCCTGATGAAGATCTAATGCTTGAAATGTTGACTCACCTTCTCCTCGGATGCCACCTGACCTATTGCGCTTTTCAGGAACACCTTCCACCCTGACCTCACGTTCACCTGGACCATCTCAGACACCTTCCTCCACTTCCACATGCTTTAACCCTTTCCCATGCTTTCATGCTCTTTATTTTCCATAACAGCAGGGCCCCTGGAGACTTGAACAAAGTGGCTTTCCCATCCTGTTATCCAACCCGACCCTCCTCCAAGTGAGGTGTTTGAACTCCTCAATGGGAAGGCAGCTTCTTCTGGTATTCATTCAGGACACCATTCTGCACACTTAGTCCATGGTGGCGGAGGTTGGTGGAGGGGTTCTCGCTGAGGGGATGGTTAAATGGGAATGGACAGCAACATGAGCCCGTGGGAGGTGTGCAAAGGCAGCGCTGAGTGAGTGAGAAACCCCCTTCGTGTCCGTGTGGTCTGTGTGTGTAACTGTGTGTTACTGTGTGTGTGTGTGTGAGAGAGATTGAGTGTGGTGCCCACTTCAATGTAATAGTGTTGGGGCCCCTTGTGGCCTGGCTGTGAAATGCACATTGCTCAAGTCTCACTGAGCCCTGTTGCAAGATTTGATTGGCGAGACGGGGTCCTTCAGTCCAGAGGTGGGAATAAAGCATCACTGTTTGAGTACATTTGTACCCAAGGGGGTCTGACAAAGCAACAGGCTGGAATGTGGGTGAGTGAGAGAGTGTGATAGACGTCCGGGTGTACAGGTGTGTGTGCAGACAATGACTGGACTGAGCCTTCGTGTGAACGTTGATCACGGAATGGGGTGGGGTTAGTATGTGTCAGGCTGGCCGAGCGGTCTCAGGTGCTGATTTAAGCTGCAGCTTGTCTTTGAACTGGCGGTTTGAGTCTCACTCCTGATTGTGTTGTTTTAATGTTTTGCAAACTCCTAACCAAACCTTGTGATAAAACTGACACCCACCCCCCACTCCCCAATCCCCAAGGCACCTGCTGCTGGGGAGTCAGACTCGCCTCCCCTGCCCCAGGCGGGTTTACAGAGCCGCAGGTTAATGTTTGTGTCTGTGAGTGTGTGCAGCCTCTGTGTGTACGGTCCATACCCTCCCCCCAGTGTCGATGGTAAAGCCAATGGAGCTCTCAGTGAAGCGAGCGGCTGCAGAGAGAGAGAGTGTGTGTCGCTGCACTCCATCAGACTGCAGGGAGAATTTAGGAGAAAGTGAGGACTGCAGATGCTGGAGGTCAGAGTGGAAGAGTGTGGTGCTGGAAAAGCACAGCCGGTCAGGCAGCGTCCGAGGAGCAGGAGAGTCGACGCTTCGGGCAGAAGCCCTTCATCAGGACCCCCGGGAGTATTGAACCTCCTGCTTGACTCGGACCAGTAATAGATCAAAGCGCGTCCAAATGGGAGAGCGCGGTTGCGCGAAACGAGAGGTGCGAGTTAACAGTAAAACACACCGCCCCGCGTGGGGCTCGAACCCACGACCCTGAAATTAAGAGTCTCATGCTCTACCGACTGAGCTAGCCGGGCGTCGAGCGCGTTGCCTCGGCTACTCCTGTGGGGGGAATTGGCAATTAGCTTTTTCCCAAACACTGCAAAAACACAGATCCACAGAGAGAAAGAGATGCAGAGAGAGTGACTCTTAGAGTCTGAGTCTACATAGCTCTGTGTCGCCAGCAAGCCACGCACTTCAAGGGGCAATTAGTGACGGCTAACACCCTCTGGCCTCGCCAGACGACGTCCCCATCCCATGAACCATCACCAACCTCATCCATTCCCTTGTAAGGTAAGGAGGGAGCATCCACAAGTGCTCTCCAGCATTCCACTCTCTGTGAACTTGCAGTTATCTGACTCTCTGCTGCCCCAGTCTGGGTCCTAGTTACAAATCCCAGGCCTCGTAGTAGCTTTACTCTGAATAAAAAAGAAGATTGACCAGATCTCAGTCTGGTACAGCCTGTCAACCTGCCCAAACACAATCCTATCTTGTGAAGGCATAGTTCCAATCAAACACACTGCACTGACAATCCACAAATACCTGCAGCAGCTCAACCTGCTGTTTCTCGTTGCAAAGGTGTGAGGTTAGAGTCTGTCTGTATCAAAAGCCATACAAAAGCCATTGCTTCCAAATACACCTAATTCACATGCCTTCCTCCACTTCCTGGACCTTTCCATCTCCATATCCTGTGACTGACTCAAAGCGGGCATCCACTTCAAGCCCACCAACTCCCACCCCGCCTCCTGTAAAACTGCAACCCAGCAGTCCCCATTTCTCTGCCTCCAGCGCATCTGCTCCAAGAAGAATCAATTCCACTCCAGAACATTCCAGATGACCTCCTACTTCAAGGACCATAATTTTCCCTCCCAGAATGTCAACAATGCACTCCAGTACAACTCCTCCACTTCCCGCACCTGTGCCCTTGAACTCCACCTCTCCAACCGCAACAAGGATAGAAATCCCCTTGTGCTCACCTACCACCTCACCAATCTCTGGATACAATGCATCATCCTCCACCATTTCTGCCACCTACAGTCAGACTCCACCACCAGAGATATAGTTCCCTCTTCACCCTTTTCAGCATTTTGCACCAAGCATTCCTTTCCTCGTTCGGTCTACGCACCCTACCAACCCACCCATCACTCCTGGCACCTTCCCTTGTCACCTCAAGATGTGTAAAATCTGCACCTACATTCCCCCACTTGTCTCCATCCAAGGGCCGTAAGGATCCTTCCACATCTGTAAGAGATTTTCCTGCAGAACCAAACACCTCACCTGCTGTGTCCATTGCTCTCGATGTGGTCTCCTCTACATTGGGGAGACAGATTGTCAACTTGTGGAATGTCCCATAGAACATCTGCGGGACACACACACTAAACAACTGTGCCTACCTGTGGCCAACCACTTCAACTACCCTCCCACTCCACCAAGGACATGCAAGTCCTGGGCCTTCTCCACTGCTAAATCCCAGCCACCCAAGGACTGCAGGAAGAATGCTTCATCTTCTGCATTGGGACACTCTGACCACACACAATCAACGTCAATTTCAACAGTTTCCCAATCACCCCGCACTGCCCACCTTATCCCAGATCCGACTCTCCAATTCAGCACCGTCCTCTTGAACTGCCCTATCTGTCCATCTTCCTTCCCACCTACCTGCTTCACATACTGCTCCGACCTCCCACCATCACTTTCCACTTCATCTACCTATCGCATTCTCAGCTA
>NW_025213214.1:21734-26229 GCF_004010195.1 Chiloscyllium plagiosum
CTTACGAGCTCTATCCACCTGAGTGGCAACTTTCAATGATCTATGAACATAGACCCCAAGATCCCTCTGCTCCTCACCTTACTAAGAATCCTCCCGTTAACCCTGTATTCTGCATTCTTATTTGTCTTTCCAAAATGGACAACCTCACAATTGGCAGGGTTGAACTCCAACTGCCACTCCTCAGCCCAGCTCTGCATCATATCTAAGTCTCTTTGCAGCCGACAACAGCCCTCCTCACTATCCACAACTCCACCAATCTTCGTATCATCTGCAAATTTACTGACCCACCCTTCGACTCCCTCATCCAAGTCATTAATAAAATGCAAGGTGATGCATTTTGGAAGGTGATGCGAGGCGAGGTGATGCATTTTGGAAGGTCGAATTTGAAAGCTGAGTACAGGGTTTAGGATAGGATCCTTGGCAGTGTGGAGGAACAGAGGGATCTTGGTGTGCAGGGACACAGATCCCTTAAAATGGCCACCCAAGTGGACAGGGATGTTAAGAAAGCATATGGTGTTTTGGCTTTCATTAACAGCGGGATTGAGTTTAAGAGTGGTGAAATCTTGTTGCAGCTCTATAAAGCTTTGGTTAGACCACACTTGGAATACTGCATCCAGTTCTGGTCACCCTATTATAGGAAAGATGTGGATGCTTTGGAGAGGGTTCAGAGGAGATTGACCAGGATGTTGCCTGGACTGGAGGGCTTATCTTATGAAGAGAGTTTGACTGAGCTCGGACTTTTTTCATTGGAGAAAAGGAGGAGGAAAGGGGACCTAATTGTGGTAGACAAGATAATGAGGGGCATAGATAGAGTCGATAGCCAGAGATTAGTTTCCAGGGCAGAAATGGCTATCACGAGGTCACAGTTTGAAGCTGGTTGGAGGAAAGTAGAGAGAGGATGTCAGAAGTGGAGCCTTCCCACAGAGAGTTGTGAGAGCATGGAATGCGTTGCCAGCAGCAGTTGTGCAAATTTAGGAGACAACTGGACATGCATATGGTCCCAGAAATTTGAGGGTGCATATATGAGGATTATTAGTGGGTATCTTGTTCAGAACATCTTGTCCTGCTATGCGGTACTGGTCGAAAACAGTCCCACTCAGGATCGAACTGGAGACCTTTCGCGCGCAAGGCGAACGCGACAACCACTACACCATGGAAACAATTCAGCAACGGAACGGTTGTACATGTCCCTTCCTGCCTGGGGGAGACCTGCGAACCAGGCATATTTTATCCAATTTCAACCCTGGGATTGTTGCGGTTTCTCTGCCGAGTTGTGCAAACTCAGACAGCAAGAGTCTCTCTCTCTCTGTCTCTGTTTATGTGTGTGTGGCCGGTGGTGAGTGTGTGGGAGGGAGGTGATTGCAGGTTCCCCCGACAGCAGCAGGAGGAGGAGCCTGGATGCCTTTTGTCAAATCCAACCTGCGGATTGTAACATATTATGATTTTTATTCCCGATCCTTAGCAGCAGTAGCAGCACTTTTGCATTTAACACAGAAAACATTACTGGATAAGTAGTGGAAACAGATTGATCACAACCAGATAAGGCAAACACACTCCCTGGTGTGGCGCCCAGCCAGCTCAGTCGGTAGAGCATATGACTTTTAATCTCAAGGTCGTGGATTGGAGCTCCACGTTGGGTCAGACGTTCCCTCTTAAAAACACTCCACCCCACCCTAAGCATTTCCACTTTGCCTCTGGCATGGATCTGACTTTAAGTAGACGCTCGTTTCTCTCTGCAGTCTGATGGAGTGCAGCGACACACAGGCTCTCTCTTTTATAAGAGCTCCATAACCGAGTGCTGCTGCCTTTCCTGTCGACACAGAGGCTGCATGTAGTCACAGTCACTCCCAGCCACATACATTGAAGGGTGGCTTTTGTACATCGTCCTGAAGCAGCGGTACCTCAAATCCTGGCCTGGGGGAAGAGAGAGTGTCAATTTGATGACAAGGTCAGTGAATTAGAGGGAGTGGGATTGGAGCCCACGCCCCAGGAGAGGATGCGATCTGAATACAGCACCGGAAACCACTCGGCAATCACGTTCCATTCTCACCGGAAGGCTCAGTCCACGCAGTAACAGCCCACACACTTCTCTCCAATTCGGCCACACTGACACATCCACGCCACTGGCTCCACAACGCGGGAGAAAGGGGTTGAGGAACCTATCAGCCAGGATTGAATGGCAGAGCATACTCGACGGGCCGAAGGGCCTAATTTCTGCTCCAGTGTCTTAAGGTCTTTCTCGCAACCTGCAGCTTTCACACTGTCTCTCAGACACAGAGAGAGAGAGAGACAGGTACACAGTAAGAAATACGGACACAGAGTGAGTGGGAACAGAGAGAGAGAGAGAATCATCGAGAGAAATACAGACAGAGGGAGATGCAGACAGAGAGGGAGATAGCGAGACAGATAGAGAGGGAGAGTCAGAGAGAGAAAAATACAGAGTGAGAGAGAGAGAGAGACAGGGGTAATACAAATACAGAGACAGAGATGGAGATACAGAGATAGACAGAGGCACAGAACTGGCCCAACTCATACAGCTCACTCTTCTTTTCCCTTACTGTCCTGCCACCTCGTTCAATGGAGAACTGAGGAGAAAGCGAGGTCTGCAGATGCTGGAGATCAAAGCTGAAGAAGGGCCTGTGCCCGAAACGTCGAATCTCCTGTTCCCTGGATGCTGCCTGACCTGCTGTGCTGTTCCAGCAATAAAGTTTCAACTTTGATAACTCAATCTTCATATCGCACTTTCAGTTACCGTACCCCCAACCCCACTCCCCCTCCCATTTATCTCTCCACCCCATTCACTCACAATCCTCATTCCTGATGAAGGGATTTTTCCCAAAACGTCGACCTCCTGCTCCTCCGATGCTGCCTGACCTGCTGTCCTTTTCCAGCACCACAGTCTTGACTATGATCTCCAGCATCTGCAGTCTTCACTTATTCCCATCTTTAAACTTTGAGCACCGTTCACTTCCTCTTTGATCAGCTGACTCCACATAAATTCTCTCTTTCTCTTCTCTTTCTCTTTGATCTCTATTTTTTAATCCTCCCAATCATGCTGTGTACTGCATAAAAACCATCCTTTTATGAGCTACCTTCAGTTCCGAGGAAAGGTCCCTCAACCCAAACCATGGAGTCTGGCTGCTGGTCACCATGGTGATGGTGAGGCCTCCTACCGGTTGAGGCCTATTACCAGATTGAGGCCTAGTTCTTATCCGCTCAGCCATGACTGATGAAAGCAGAGCGTCCCATGTGCCACCTTTACCATCCTAAATCAGATGCTGTGCTGTCTTCAGGGATGTGGAGTTTGATTTTAAACTCACATTGTCTTCACTGGCAAGATGGAGGCCGCGGGGGTGACCTGATTGAACTTTACAAAGGTATGGGAGGCATAGATAGTGTGGATAGCGGAGGCATTGGACAGGTCAACTACAAGAGGGTGTTGGTTCAAGGTGTGAGGAGGCAGGTTTAGGGAAGAAGTGAAGGGAAATCTTTTCACTCAGAGGGAGGTGGGTGTCAATGGAGGTGGGGAATGCAGGCCTGTTAGCAATGATTAAGGCACATGGACACATGAACATGGGCAATAAGGAATGGATCTAAATAAGGGTTAGGAATTGGCGCAGAATTGGTGGGCCTGTTCCTAAGTTGTATTGTATCAGTAAACAATCACACCCAAGATCTCTCTGTTCATGTGAGCAACCCAGTGTCCTGCCATTCATTAAATGCTCCCTCACCTTGTTTCCTCTATCGATATCAAAGTATATAAAATTATGAGGAGCATGGATAGGCTGGATAGTCAGAGTCCCTTTCACCAGAGTGGAACTGTCAAATACTAGAGGGCATTGGTTTAAAGAGAGGGTCAGGACTAGTTTAACAGACATGTGTGAGGCAAGGCTTTTGTCCAGAGTTTCAGTCTCGGCAATATCAGTTCACACATACATACACACACACACACACATCTATCAAACACTCTCACTCTCACACACACATTTTCCAACCTGTTGCTTTGTTAGACAATGGGGGCACAAATATTCTCAAACAATTAATCCACAATACCCCTCTCCCCCACTGTGGCCCGAAACAATTCCGTCTGGTCCATCAAATGAGGTTGAATAATTTCCCAGCAGTTGTTTGGGTTAGCTCCCCTCCAGCGGGTGGTGGTGAGGTGAAGCACTGAAGGAGATCGATGTAGAACATTGTCAAAAGGATCATGGTGGAAAGGCACAGCAGGTCAGGCGGCCTCCGAGGAGCAGAAGAATCAACATTTTGAGCATAAGCCCTTCATCAGGAATGTGGGGTTGGGGTTGGCCCATGGGAGCTGAACGATAAATGGGAGGGGGAGTGGGGTTGGGGAGGAAGGTAGCTGGGAATGATAGGTAGATGGAGTGGAAGGTAATGGTGATAGTTTGGAGCAGAGTGTGGAGCAGACAGGTAGGAAGGAAGATGGACAGATAGGACAGTTCAAGAGGGTGGTGCTGAGTTGGAAGGTTCAATATGT
>NW_025213214.1:29021-31425 GCF_004010195.1 Chiloscyllium plagiosum
CATGTACACATTATCTCCCTCTATGTCACACACAGGTGCGTGCATACTCTTTCCCGCTCTGTCACACAAGCACGCGCACGCTTTCCCTCTCTGCCCCATACACACAAGAATGCACTCTCTCCCTCTCGTCACACACACGTGCTCATACTCTCCCTGTCACAGACATGTATGTGCATTCTCATTCTCTGTCACATGTGCATACACTCTCTCCCTCTATCACTCTCACTCACACACACACATTCTCCTCTCTGTCACACTCACACAAGCGCACACTCTTCCTTTCTGTCACACACACGAGTGCGTGCGCACTCTCTCCCTTTCTGTCATAAACGTGAGTCTGTCACATATGTGCGTGTACACCCACTCCCTTTCTCTATCACTCTCACATTTGCGCAAGCACTCTCTCCCTCCGTGAAACACACATGTGCATGCCCACTGGCCCTCTCTCTCACACACATATGAAGATGCACTCTCTCCCTTTCTGTCACAGAAGGACGCACTCCCTCTCTGTCACATACATGCATACAGACTCTGCCTCTCTGCGCACTTTGTGTCACACATACATGGGCACAATCTCTCCCTCTCTGTCACTCTCACACGTGAGTATTCTCCTTTTCTCGGTCATTCTCACACACATGCGTGCACTCTCTCCCTGTCACATGTGCACTCTCTCCCTCTCTCTGTCACACACGCTTGTGAATTCTCTCTCTCTGTCATACACATGCATGTGCACACTTTCCCTCTCTCTCTGTTACACACATGCATGCGCACCCTCTTCCTCATTTTCACATTCATGCCCACATTCTCTCCCTCTCTCTGTCACACAAATGCGTGCATACTCTCGCCCCCTCTGTCACTCTCTCACACGTGCTCACACTCTCCCTCTGTCAGATATGTGCACACTCTCCGACTCTCTTTCACATACGCGCACATATACTCTCGCTGTCACAGATATGTGCACACACACTTTTCCTCTCTGTTATACATAAGCGTGCACACGCTCTCCCTCTCTCTATAACTCTCACACGCGTGTGCACAGTCTCTCCCTGTGCCACAGACAGGCTTGTACACTCTCTCCTTCTCTGTGTCACAAATGCTAATGCACTCTGTGAGCATAAAAGGTATAGTAAGTTTGCTGATGACACAAAAATTGGAGGTGTAGTGGTTAGTGAAAAAGGTTACCTCAGATTAAAACAGGATTTTGATCAGATGGGCCAATGGGCTGAAAAATGGCAGATGGAGTTTAATTTAGATAAATGTGAGGTGCTGCATTTTGGAAAGGCAAATCTCAGCAGGACTTATACACTTAATGGTAAGGTCCTTGGAGTGTTGCTGAACAAAGAGACCTTGGAGTGCAGGTTCATAGCTCCTTGAAATTGGAGTCGCAGGTAGATAGGATAGTGAAGGCGGCGTATGGTATGCTTTCCTTTATTAGTCAGAGTATTGAGTACAGGAGTTGGGAGGTCATGTTGCAACTGTATAGGACATTGGTTAGGCCGTCATGTTGCAACTGTATAGGACATTGGTTAGGCCATTGTTAGAATATTGTGTGCAATTCTGGTCTCCTTCCTATCGGAAGGATGTCGTGAAACTTGAAAGAGTTCAGAAAAGATTTACAAGGATGTTGCCAGGGTTGGAGGATTTGAGATATAAGAGAGAGGCTGAATAGGCTGGGGCTATTTTCCCTGGAGCGTCAGAGGCTGAGGGTGACCTTGTAGAGGTTTACAAAATTATGAGGGGCATGAATAGGGTAAATAGACAAGGTCTTTTCCCTGGGGTGGGAAAGTCCAGAACCAGAGGGCATAGGTTTAGGGTGAGAGGGGAAAGATATAAAAGAGACCTAAGGGACAACTTTTTCACGCAGAGGGTGGTACTTGTATGGAATGAGCTGCCAGAGGATGTGGTGGAGGCTGGTACAATTGTAACATTTAAAAGGCATCTGAATGGGTATGTGAATAGCAAGGGTTTGGAGGGATATGGGCCAGGTGCTGGCAGGTGGGACTAGATTGGGTTGGGATATCTGGTCGGCATGGACAAGTTGGACTGAAAAGTCTGTTTCCGTGCTGTACATCTCTGTGACTCTTCCTCTCTCTATCACACACTCGCATGCGCACTCTCTGCTCTCTCTGTCACACACATGCTCAAACTGTCCCTCTCTCTGTCACAGACATGTGCACACACTTTCTCACTATCACATATATGCACGCATGCACTCTCTCCCTCTTTGTCACACACATGTGCACACACTCTCTCATTCTCTCTGTCACACGTCTGTGCACTCTCTCCCTCTATCACACTTTCAAATGGATGCAATCTCTCCCCCTCTCTATTGCTCTCACACAGGTATGCACACTCTCCTCTCTGTCTCTCTCACATAGACACGCATGCACTCTCTCCATCTGTC
>NW_025213215.1:0-24138 GCF_004010195.1 Chiloscyllium plagiosum
CACTGACCATCCAACAGTGGGACACCCCCTCAGCACTGACTTCCGAGAGTGTGACACTCCCTCAGGACTGACCCTCTGAAAATGCCCACTTCCTCTGCACGGAATGTCCGAAAGAGACCACAACCACACCACTGAGTGCTTAAGAGTTGCAACACACGCAACACTGACCATACAACAGTGCTGTACTCCCTCCGCATTGACGCTCCGACAGTGTGGAGCTCGCCCTGCACTGACCCATGAATAATTCGGAATTTCCTCAGCAGTGACCCTTTGTCAGTGCCGCTGTCCCTCAGCACTGGCAGTCTAAAAGTGAACAGCTCTCTTAGCACTGCGACATCAACAGCGTGACACTCCCACAGCACTCAGCCTCCAACACTGCAGCAATCATTCAGCACTGACCTTGCGATAGTGCCACACTCACTCAGCCCTGACACCTGGACAGTATGGAATTCGTACTGCAAGTACCCTCCAATAGCGCAGAGATCCCTCAAATCTGAAACACCGATAGCGTGTGGCTCGCTCACCGCTGAGTCTTCGACAATGTGTCACTCTGTCAGTCCTGAGCCTCGAACAGTGCGGCACTCCTTCAGCACTGACCCTCTGACAGTGCAGCACTCTCTCTGCACTAATCTACCATCAGTGCAGCGCTCCCTCAGCACTCACATTTTGGCAGTGGAGCACGCCATCAGCACTGACCCTCTGTGAGTGCTCACGCTCCTCAGCACTGGCCCTCCAGTAAACTGGTGCTCAATCAGCACTGAACCTCTAACTGTAGGACAATCCGTCAGTGGTCACCCTCTGACAATGCTGACTCTGTAACGCTGACTCTCTGACAGTGTGGACCGCCCTCAGCACTGATCGTCAAACTATGCGGCACTCCATCACCACTGATTTTCCAACAGTGCGGCACTCCCTCAACACTTACCCTCCATCAGAGTGGCATTCCCTCAGGGTAACCATCTAACAGTGCCACACATCCTGAGCACTGACCCTCCAACAGTACGGCGCTCACTCAGCACTGACCTTTTGACCTTGTGGATCTCCCTCACCATAGACGGTAAACAGTGTGGCATCCCATTCGGGCTGTCCCTTTTGAGAGGGCCACACTCCCTCAGCATGAACCCTCTGAAAGTGCCTAGTCTCTGAACACTGTTTCTCCGACATTGCAGAGAACCCTCACAACTGAGTAGTAGACAGTGTGGCACTCGCACAGCATGGGCTCTCTGACAATGCTGCACTCCCACAACACTGAACATCTGACATAGCGGCGCTCCTTTAGCACTGTACTTTCGACTGTGGGATATTCGCTTCAGCACTGACCATCCAACAGTGTGGAAGCACTGACTTTTCGACAGTGCAGCATTCCCTCTGCTCTGACCCTCCAACAGTGCGACACTCTGACATTACTGGTTACCTCAGCACTGACCCTCTGACAGTATGACACTCCCTCCGCACTGACCCTCTGACAGTGCGAGCTTCCTCCACACTGACCTTTGGAATGTTCCTGCCCTTTCAGCACTTACCCTCCGACAGAGTGGCATTCCCTCTGCACTGACCCTCCGACAGTGCAGACATCCCGCGGCACTGTGTCTCTCACAGTGTAACACTCCTTTAAAACTGAGTCTCCAACATTGAATCAGTCCCTCAGTACCGACACTTCGTCAGTGCGAAGCACCCTGAGCACTGATCCTCTCAATATGCGGCACTCACCCAGCACTTTCCCTCCGACAGTGCGGCACTCCCTCAGCACTGAAGTTCTGACAGTCTCCATTCCTTCCGCACGGACTCACCGACTGTGTGGCACCCTGTCAGCATTGGCCCTCAGCAGTGCGGAGCTCCATATGTGCTGACACTCCAACTGTGCCGGCTCCACCAGCACTGTCCATCCAACAGTGCCCACAGTCTCAGCGTTTATCCACCAATAGTGTGACACTACCACAGCGCTGACCAACCAATTCTGGCTGCTCCCTCAACAGTGTCCCTCTATCAATACCCACTTCCTCAGCACTGACCCGCCGACAGTGCAGTGCTGACAAAGCACTAACCCTCCGACAGTACAGTGCTTCTATAGAACAAACCTTCCAACAATACACTGCGTATAAGCACTGACCCTCCAACAGCACGCTCTGCCTCACCACTGACATTCTAACTGAGGCCACGTCCTCAGCACTTCTCCTCCGACAGTGCTGTAATGTGCAGCACTGACCATCTGACAGAGGCTTCTTCCCCAGCACTGAGCCTCGAAGGGAAATATCTCCCTCAACACTGAATGTCTGACCGAACCGTCTCCGTCTGCGTTGACCCATTAATAGAGCCCACTTCCTCCGGCAGTGCAGTGATCCCTCAGCAAAGACCTTTTGACAGTGCTGTGTTACCTCAGCACTGACAATCTGATAGAGTCCGCTCCCTCAGCACTGTCCCTCTGCAAGTCCTGACTGCCTCAGCACTGACTGTCCAGCAGTGCGTAGATGCCTAAACACTGATCTCTGATAGGACTGGTCACATCCAGACCTCGTAATGATTATCTCCAGCCTGTGCTTCCAGTTGGAGCTGAACAGGCTACGCAATGGGTAAACGTGGCATTTTGCCACGTCACGATGACACTGGCATCGTGACTAGGTAGAAGCTACAAAATATCAGTGTGCTTTCTCCATTTTCTGGTATTCCTGTCCCAATGACACCCCACTCACGTCCCCTAGCCCCTGGTCAGTGTGAGCACATCCTGATCCCAGTGAGTAATCCGAGACAGAAAATAACCAGTGATCAATGCAGTGAGTTTAATTCCCTTGTTTCAGAAAACGGTGGGTCAGAAATTATCATATCTACATAACTGAGCTGAACCCGAAGTTCAGAATGGGCAGACAGCACGAGTTGAAACTCAGTCATGCCTCGCTCTGTTACTCAGTCGGTTTTCTCTTTCTCAGTTTTTCCAACAGCAGAACTTGTTCCCGGCACATATCCCATTGAGACTAGTCTCACTGTTGTCACAGGGCATTTGTTTACAAGTTGCATCCAAACTCATACAATCGCTGAAGAAACCTGGGAAACAGAAAACGCGACTTCATTATTATCAACCATCAGTACTATAAGTAGGATGCAACCAAGTGATACAGAGAACCGCACTGTGCAGTGTAGTTTAACAGAGAGATAGAGAACGAAGTGTGCTTAAAGTGTTTTTGAACCAATAGTAAAAACATAACTGTACACTGTGCTTAATGTGTGGTGTAATGGGGGGATATCAAGAGCAATATTGTGCATAGTTCTTTATGTGTTATGCAACTGAGAAAAATTGAGAATAGAATTCTGCACTGCGCATTATATGTGGTGTAAGTGAGGGACATTGAGAAAGCAATTGTGCATGTACATTCTGTATGGTGTAACTGAGGGATATTGAGAGCAGAATTGCGCAGCTTGTCTTAAGGGTATCAGCACGGATACATTAAGTGGACATGCACCGTTATGCGAAATGGAAATCAACTATTCAATCAGTTGAATTAGAAGATTCAGTGTTGAGATGGATTGAATGTTACCTGATATGTGATAATCCGTCTGTTATAGTGGCTTCTAAAAGGATGAACCGTTATTTCTAAACTTTGAAATCGCACGTTCCCAACAATCCTTGTGGTGTTGAACAAAGCTGTTATCCTATTTTTGAAATGTCCATGCCCTCGCTGTTAATTTTACCCTTCGACCCTCTTCTGAATACGTCCATTGATTAGCCTCAATTATAGCAGAAACAAAATAATCTGACACCTCTGGCCTAACAATCAAGTTTCACTGAAGCACCTGATCAGCGGATCCAGACACTCTATACAATCAACACAGGAATTCTTGGACATCAGAAATATACACATAGACAAGGAAGAAACCATGGTCTCATTCGATGTAACGGCACTGTTTACCTCTATCGACAAAACCCTAGCCAGAGAAACAATAGCCAACCTGCTGGACATACAGAACAGACAACAAGACGGGGAACCTATCAACAAAGACGGCATACTCAAACTACTGGGAGAAAGTGAGGACTGCAGATGCTGGAGATATCAGAGCTGAAAATGTGTTGCTGGAAAAGCGCAGCAGGTCAGGCAGCATCCAGGGAACAGGAAAATCGACGTTTCGGGCATAAGCCCTTCTCCAGGAAGGGCTTATGCCCGAAACGTCATTTCTCCTGTTCCCTGGATGCTGCCTGACCTGCTGCGCTTTTCCAGCAACACATTTTCAGCTACTCAAACTACTGGACCTGTGCCTCACAACACACTTCACATTCAACAACCAAATATATGAACAAATCAACGGCACACCCATGGGCTCACCCATCCCTGGACTCATAGCAGAAGCTGTAATGCAAAGATTAGAACAAACAATCTTACCGCAAATTCAACCCAAACTCTGGGTCAGATATGTAGATGACACCTTTGTAATCATTAAAAACACAGAAATAGAAAAAACACACCGGATAACCAATGCCACACTCACAGGAATCGGATTCACTAGAGAGGAAGAAAAGGACAACCAACTCCCATTCCTAGACGTGATGGTACAGAGAACACCGAACGGAGAATTCACCACAAAGGTATACAGGAAAGCCACACACACAGACCAAGTCCTGAACTACGAAAGCAAGCAACCCAACACACACAAAAGGAGTTGCATTAAACACTGTTCAAAAGGGCCACATTAGCACAGGGATTGAATTCAAGAGTCGTGAAGTGATGTTGCAACTGTACAGGACTTTGGTTAGGCCACATTTGGAGTACTGTGTGCAGTTCTGGTCGCCTCACTTCAGGAAAGATGTGGAAGCTTTGGAGAGGGTGCAGAGAAGATTTACCAGGATGTTGCCTGAAATGGAGAATAGGTCGTACGAGGATAGGCTGAGAGCGCTAGGCCTTTTCTCATTGGAACGGAGCAGGATGAGGGGTGACTTGATAGAGGTTTATAAGATGATCAGAGGACTAGATAGAGTAGACAGTCAGAAACTTTTTCCCCGGGTACAAGAGAGTGTTACAAGGGGACATAAATTTAAGGTGAAGGGTGGAAGGTATAGGGAAGATGTCAGGGGTGGGATCTTTACCTAGAGAGTAGTGGGGGCATGGAATGCGCTGCCTGTGGGAGTGGTAGAGTCAGAATCTTTGGTGACCTTTAAGCGGCAATTGGATAGGTACATGGATGGGTGCTTAAGCTAGGACAATGTTCGGCACAACATCGTGGGCCGAAGGGCCTGTTCTGTGCTGTATTGTTCTATGTTCTATGTATTCGCCAAAAACGGATACCCGCGCAATTTCATGAACAGATCCCTAAGGGAAAGACAACGGAATGAGGTCATGCCACACCCAAAGGACTAGCCACGTTACCATATATCAAGAACATTTCTGAACTGACAGCCAGACTACTACGACCACTAGGACTCATAACAGCACACAAACCAACAGCCATTCTCAGACAACAACTCACCAGGACAAAGGACCCGAATTCCAGCATGAGCAAAACCAATGTAGTGTACAAAATCCCATGCAAGGACTGCACAAAACACTACATAGGACAAACAGGAAGACAGCTAATGATCCATATCCATGAACACCAACTAGCCACGAAACAACACGACCAGCCATCCTTAGTAGTCACACACGCAGATGACGAGCGCTAGGACAAGAGTTCGACTAGGACAACACTAATATTATAGGACAATCTTTGAGGAGAAAGTGAGGTCTGCAGATGCTGGAGATCAGAGCTGAAAATGTATTGCTGGAAAAGCGCAGCAGGTCAGGCAGCATCCAGGGAACAGGAGAATCGACGTTTCGGGCATAAGCCTGAAGAAGGGCTTATGCCCGAAACGTCGATTCTCCTGTTCCCTGGATGCTGCCTGACCTGCTGCGCTTTTCCAGCAACACATTTTCAGCTATTCTAGGACAAGCCAGAGAACAGTCAGGGAATTCCTAGAGGCATAGCACTCATCCACAGATTCAATCAACAAACACATCGAGCTGGACGCAATATACCGGCCACTGCAGCGGACAGCTGGAACTGACAACCGGAAGCGGCAGAGATAACAGAGTTTTACATAAATTCATGCAGTTTTTGAGCTCAGAGTTCTACATGAATGTATGTAGTTGTTGAGCAAACTACATGTAGTATATGTGTGCATGTGGGTCTTTGTCTGTGTGTGTGTCTGTCTGGGGTGGGGGTTGTGAGTGTGAGAAAGTGTGTGTGTGTGTAGTGAGTGCAGAGTGTCTTAAGTCTGTGAAGGGGTGCATGTGTGGGAGTGTGTGTGTCTATAAGGGTGTGCATGGGTGTCTGTGTGCGTGTCTGTGTGTACCTGTGAGAGTGTGTGTGTGTAGTGCAATGGTGATCACCTGTAATGTGACATGAACCCAAGGTCCCGGCTGAGGCCCTCCCTATGAGCACCGAATTTAGCTATCAGCCTCTGCTCGACCACTTTCCTCTGCTGCCTGTCCCGAAGTCCACCTTAGAGGATGATCACCCGAAGGTCCGAGGCTGAATGTCCTGGACCACTGAAGTGTTCCCCAACTGGGAGGGAACCCTCCTGTCTGTTGATTGTTGTGCGTGCCCATTCATCCGTTGTCGTAGCCTTTGCTCGGTTTCCCCAATGTACCATGCCTCCGGGCATCCTTGCCTGCAACGTATAAGATAGACAACGTTGGCTGAGTCACACGAGTACCTGCCATGTACAAGGTGGGAGGTGTTCCCATGCGTAATGCTGGTATCTATGTCCAGGCTGCTGTGACAGGGCTGTACGATGTTGTGGTCAATGTTGTCCTGAAGCCAAGCGGATAGCCAACTTCGGTTCCCATAGGGAGGGCCTCAACCGGGACCCTGGGTTCATGTCACATTACAGGTGACTTCCATGCCACTATACACACACACAGGCAGACATACACAGACACACACAGACAGACATACACAGACAGTCCTACACACACACACACAGTCCTACACACACACAGACATACACAGACAGTCCTACACACACACACACAGTCCTACACACACACAGACATACACAGACAGACAGTCCTACACACACACACACAGACCTACACAGACAGTCCTACACACACCGGGACCGTGGGTTCATGTCACATTACAGGTGACCACCATTGCACTATACACACACACAGACACTCCTACACACACACACACACACACACATACAAGTCTATGGGGTGTATTTGCATTTGTAGAATTGAATTTGCAGATATGTTCTATTTTGCTCAAAAAGCCCAAAATCTGCAGGCAGTCACAGAATCCCTACAGTGTGGAAGCAGGCCCTTCGACCCAACAAGTCCACACTGACCCTCCGAAGTGTAACCCACCCAAACCCATTCCCATACCCTATTACTCTACATTTACCCCTGACTAATGCAGCTCACCTACACATCCCTGAACACTATGGGCAATTTAGCATGGCCCATTCACTCTGACCTGTACATCTTTGGATTGTGGGAGGAAACTGTCTTGGAAGTAGAAGGTGTGTGTGTCAATAAGATGATGAGATTTACAGTAGTGTTTCGCTCCCATAATTCACAGGAAATGCCCAGGTGCAGATTTTCTTTCTCTGTGACTAATGTAAACACTTTTTAATTGCACTCTGATTTCTACAGTTCAATAATAACAAATACAACCAATAAGCAGCACAGATTAAAGTCAAGATTAATCCTCATTCCTGAAGAAGGGCTTTTGCCCAAAACGTCGATATTCCTGCTCCTCGGATGCTGCCTGACCTGCTGTGCTTTTCCAGCAACACTCTGATCTTGACTCAAATCTCCAGCATCTGCAGTACCCACCTTTGCCTGAATAAGCAGCGTAGATGATTTATGAAAAATACACAAGTTATTACAATTCCCACAGATACAGAACTCCTGGATGAACAGGTAAAGAACGCAGACAAAATAACCTGCTGGTGCATGTAATCACTGGCTCTTCCTCAACACTGTCCAACTTCACTTGCTTATCCACTGAATTAATAGCATAGTTTCCATTGAAGATACAGTACGAGTGGATAGAGTTACCTGCAGTGATGGAGGGTGGTCGTGGGTCTCTCCTCCTTGGATCACAAAAGGGAAAATTAGCCAAAGTCTCTCCTCTTTCTCCCTGTTTTTGTTGGCATCCAGTCTCCTCAAACTCACACAATGCTCCTTCAGGCGCTCACACTGATTGATGTGTCTGCAATCAGTCCATGTCACATTTTACAAACACCTACTTTGGGAATAGAACCAGTCTGACTCAAGATTGGGATACAGACAGGCTCAAACCTCACACCTCTAATGCATTGTCACCATTTATTGTAAAACCTTAAGTTATATCGGGAATGTGACTTAAAAGCAGTTCTGGGATTTACATATTAATGTACCACAACCTGCAACCCCATTCAAAAAGATCAAAGACTTAATAACAATCTAGACTTGTTCAATACATCATATCAGTTACATCACGCTGTAATATTTTGCAATAAATTCTATTTCTTGTCATCTCATCCTCCACAACCCCCTGATGAAGGAGCATCGCTCCGAAAGCGAGTGCTTCCAAATACCCTGTTGGACTCTAACCTGGTGTTGTGTGACTTTTAACTTTGTCCACCCCGGCACCTCCACATCGATACTAACCCAGTGACGACACCCACAGTCCCTGGGCACTTCCCCCCCAGGACCCTCACTCTCGCTGTCTAGTCAGTAACTCACTGTTTGCTCCCAGCCCTTTTCAACCCTAAGTCTCTGCTTGTGCACAATCTCACTCTGTCCATTATCACATTGGCTACTCAGGAACTCATTGGCAGCTCTCCCCAGGACAGCACAGGATTAGAAACAGAGTAAAGCTCCCTCTACACTGTCCCCCATCAAACACTCCCAGGACAGGGACAGCACAGGATTAGATACAGAGTAAAGCTCCCTCTACACTGTCCCCCCATCAAACACTCCCAGGACAGGGACGTCACGGGGTTAGATACAGAGTAAAGCTCCCCCTACACTGTGACCCATCAAACACTCCCAGGACAGGGACAGCACGGGGTTAGATACAGAGTAAAGCTCCCTCTACACTGTCCCCATCAAACACTCCCAGGACTTGGACAGCACGTGGTTAGATACAGAGTAAAGCTCCCTCTACACTGTCCCCCATCGAACACTCCCAGGACAGGGACAGCACAGGGTTAGATACAGAGTAAAGCTCCCTCTACACTGCCCCCCATCGAACACTCCCAGGACAGGGACAGCACAGGGTTAGATACAGAGTAAAGCTCCCTCTACACTGCCCCCATCAAACACTCCCAGGACAGGGACAGCATGGGGTTAGATACAGAGTAAAGCTCTCTCTACAGGATCTCGGCCTGTTGCTGTCAGGTCTGTCTGATGGTTTGATGTTGAGCTGCCTGGGACGGTGGTTTCTCAATGAGACTTGTTCACTCCTCCCTCTTGTCCGAACACTTCCAGAGCTACAGGAAGCAAAGCGAAAAGCTCAGGCGAAGAACAGAAGAAGGAGAATAGCTTGTGTTTGCCAGGATCTCGGAGCGTTGTTCACCAGGAATGGTCCGTGAGTCTTGTGTGTGAGGGCACAGGGTGATAGCACCCACCGGGCAGATTGGGGTCACTGTCTGACACAGACTCTACATCTCACACCACAATGTCCTGTAGGAATGAGGGTGTGCTGCACTGTCGGAGGGTCAGTGCTGAGGGAGTATCACATTGTCGGAGGGTCAGTGCTGAGGGAGTCCCGCACTGTCGGAGGGTCAGTGCTGAGGGAGTCCCGCACTGTCGGAGGGTCAGTGCTGAGGGAGTATCACACTGTCGGAGGGTCAGTGCTGAGGGAGCACCGCACTGTCGGAGGGTCAATGCTGAGGGAGTGCTGCACTGTCGGAGGGTCAGTGCTGAGGGAGTATCACACTGTCGGAGGGTCAGTGCTGAGGGAGTCCCGCACTGTCGGAGGGTCAGTGCTGAGGGAGAGCCACACTGTCGGAGGGTCAGTGCTGAGGGAGTTCCGCACTGTCGGAGGATCAGTGCTGAGGGAGTGGGCACTGTCGGAGGGTCAGTGCTGAGGGAGTATCACACTGTCGGAGGGTCACTGCTGAGGGAGAGCCACACTGTCGGAGGGTCAGTGCTGAGGGAGTTCCGCACTGTCGGAGGATCAGTGCTGAGGGAGTATCACACTATCGGGGGGTCAGTGCTGAGGGAGTGGGCACTGTCGGAGGGTCAGTGCTGAGGGAGTGGGCACTGTCGGAGGGTCAGTGCTGAGGGAGCGCCGCACTGTCGGAGGGTCAGTGCTGAGGGAGTGGGCACTGTCGGAGGGTCAGTGCTGAGGGAGTGCCGCACTGTCGGAGGGTCAGTGCTGAGGGAGTGGGCACTGTCAGAGGGTCAGTGCTGAGGGGGTACCGCACTGTCGGAGGGTCAGTGCTGAGGGAGTACCGCACTGTCGGAGGGTCAGTGCTGAGGGAGTGCCGCACTGTCCCACTCTCGTATCGGGGTGACCGAGTGAATAAAGTTCAAAGCCATTTTTAACAACAACCTCTGGCCCAGTGTAGCTCATGAGTTTGTGCGATTCTTTGTTGTTAATCACAGGTCAGTTTGGCACGTGGTAAATACATTAAAACTGACCGTGGTGTTACTGTTGTCAAGTGACTCAGTGTTCACACTGAGAGCACTGTATCCTCGAGGACGAGGGGAATCCTCCTAAACTCCATCAAATAAAAAACCTGTTGTGTGTCGAACAAAACACGGACATTACCTCCTGTCACTGAGCCTCAGAGAGTTGATGCTGTTTTGTCTGTTTTCCGATTGAGTGTCACTCCTTGTCAAGACCAGAGTGTTGCTGGAAAAGCACAGCCGGTCAGGCAGCGTCCGAGGCACAGGGGAATCATGTCCTTCAACAGCCTTTTGCCCGAGACATTGACCCTCCTGCTCCTCGGATGCTGCCTGACCGGCTGTGCTTTTCCAGCAACTCTCTAATCTCCAGCATCTGCAGTACCCACCTCCATTCTGTCACTCCTCGTGTCAATCTGCTCCAGACCGTCTCAGTCCCTCCTCCTGAAGTCTGTACCTACGGCCTCCTTGCCCTGAGTGATGGCAGTGTTTAGCTCCCTGTCAGTGTTCCCCAATCCCCACCCACCCCATTGACCCCTTGGTCCCCCGTGAGCTGTATCCTTTCCCCCGGGATCCCCTGGTTACAAATGATGGGCTTCTCCCTCCACTGTGTCATCTTCAAGAACAGGAGGAGGCTGTTCAGCCCCTCATATTGCCTCTGTGTCCTCCCACGTGCTTCCTCAGTGCCCCGACCTTACCCCCACTGTGAGGGGGCTGATATTCGAGGGGGTGAGGGAATGGGGGTGAGTGAAGTGGGGGGAGGGAAAGGAAGCCTTCTCCCCCTTTATCCAGCCCTCAATATTCGGAGACACCCAGGACCCTCTGGGTCCCCCAGCTCACACGAAACAGGACACCCCCCCCCCTCACCCTCACCCTCATCCTCACCCTCACCCTCAACCACACCCTCACCCCTGTCTCACACACACTGTCTGTCTCTCTGTCTCTTGCACAGTCTCCCTGTCTCTCTAACACAACCTCTCTGTCTCACCCACACACCCTGTGTCCCTCTCACTCTCTCTCTGTCTCTCTCTCAAACACACAAACAAAGTTTCTCTGTCTCTATAACACATTTTGTTTGTCTCTCGCACCCACACTGTCCCTCAAACACAATCTCTCTGTCACTCGAACACAGTCTTCCTGGCACACACTGATGGTAGCACGGTGACTCACTGGTTAGAGCTGCCGACTCATAGTGGCAAAGGTCCCAGCTTTGGACGGTTTTCTGCATGGAGTTTGCACATTCTCCCTGTTTCTGCATGCGTGTCCTCTGGTTGTTCCGGTTTCCTCCCAGAATCCAAAGATGAGCAGGTTAGGTAAATTTGCCATGCCAACTGGCCCAAGGTATTAGTGCATTAATCATAGAGAAATTGGTGAGGGTGAGTTTCTGTCTTGCATACATTTTCACTATCTCTCTCACTCTCTCGGTTTCACACACACTGACTCTGACTTACAGCCTCACTGTCTCACACACAGTCTGCCAGTCTCTGTAACACAGTCTCTCTCTATCTCTCTCTTTCACACACACACGGAAACCTTGACATCCAATGGAATTCCCATTGCCGATTCCAACACAAGGAAACCCCTGGAAGTAACCTTTGACCAGAAAGCAACTGAAACAGCTACACCAATCTCATTGCTACAAGAGCAGGCCAGACGTTTGGGGTAACTTCTGCCTCCTGAATTCGTCCATATTTTAACACTCTAGGACGCTGATGGGAGTGGAGTTGTAGAATTCTCCCTGGTAAAAGAAAATACTGATTTATTTCAGGATTTGCAATATTTACGACTTTTCAATTGTCGAAATAAAGCTCTGGGATATCGTGGGGCAGTAACCGATGCCAAAATTTCTTTCAATCCATATTAATCCCGTCATCTCCTCTGCACTCACACGTCGTCAACTCTTCTTTCCCCCTTTCTTCTTGTCTCTTGCTTTCTCTGTATCTCTCCTACTCTTCGCCAAGTGTGTGTGACACTTGCATTCCTTTAGCCTCTCCCACTGTTCCTCGCAGCTTGTCCTTCTCATCTCTGAAAAGCAAAGGTGAAACGAGTTAGAACTTAGAACATAGATCATTACAGCGCAGTACAGGCCCTTCGGCCTACGATGTGATGCCGACCTGTGAAACTCATCTGAAGCCCAGCTAACCTACGTTACTTCATTCACATCTGTATGCCTATCCAATATCCATGTAAATGTCCTTAAAGTTGGCGAGTCTATTACTGTTGTAAGCAGGGCTTTCCACGCCTTACTACTCTCTGAGTATATTTTGGATTCTATTCCATAGAGTTCAGAAAATTGAGAGGTGATCTAATCAAAACACAGAGGATTCTTAAGTGGCTTGACCGGGTTAAAGCTTTGTTAGTGTCTCCCTATGTGGGTGAGCGTTGGACAAACGGCATCATCTCAGGAAAGAAATAGGCACGCAAATTACCGACTAAAGTAAAAAAGGAATTATTTCTCTCAGAGGATTGTTTGCCTTTTGAATGCAAGATCGCGGTGATGGGGATGTGGTCCAGAGTCCTTATATTTCAGACTGAGAGAGTTCAAAACTTGATCAATCGCGGGATTAGAGAGACATATCGCGAGGAAGGAAAGTGAATTGGCGGAATTGTTGGACCAGGGATATTTCTACCTCAAGGAAGAACAGAATGGAGGGGGCTGTAAGGTCGAATGATGTGGCTATTACTTCCAGACTTACGATATCCACATTCTCTCCTACAGTCTGTACCTCCTCCTCATTTTTGTTTCTCCCTCTGTTTCCATATCTTAACCAGCTGTCCGGATTGTTAAATATTTATTTGAGCCGTGGTTGAGTAGTAAAAAATTCCCCTCTGAACTGGAACTCCCTTATTCCCGAACTCCAGCTAGTCTGAACTGCGTCAGTGTAATTGTCAGGAACGAGCCATTCATGAATGTAATCCAGGAGGTCGCTGCCTTTCTGGGCGAATGCTCAAATACAGAGTGAGCAGTTGCCATCCAGGTTTCACATAGTCAATTGGAGAGGACGGTGATGCGGATGGATGGGAAAAACAATGAACAGATCAAGGGGACATTATTGAGTTGGAAAGTTGGATCTGGGAGATGGTAGGGTGAAGTGGAACATGGGAACCTGGTGAAATCCAAATTGATCCCGTGGGATTGGAGGCACCTGAGGCGAAAGATAAGGAATTCTTCTTCCAAACTTTGGTGGTTAGGGAATGGCGCTGAAGTATGCTCATGACATGCATGTCCTTGTTGGAGTGGGAGGGCGAGTTGAAGTGCGATACCATGGTGTGGCGGGATTGGTTGGTGCGGGTGTCGGATACGTGTTACTTGAATCGCTCCACAAGTTGGTGTCCAGTCTCAAAGATTCCTTTCGCATCTGACAGAGATTTATCTGTAAGCGGGCCACTTCAACTCCCATCCTACTTCACTATGGACTTGCAGTTCCTGGCCCCTTCTATGTTTAAACCCAAACCATCCGAAGCCTGGAGGAATAATGCCCCCTTTTCTGTCTTGGGACCCTACAAAGCTACGGAATCAATAGGATTTTACATGTTTCCTGATTTCCCCCCTCTTTCACCTTATCCCAAATCTAACTACAAATGATCGTCTCTCCGATTTATCTGTACATGTGTGTGTGTGAGAGAGGGAAAGATAGAGAGAGAGAGAGAGAGAGAGAGAGCGTGGAGAAGGGCCTTGTGTGTGTGTGTGTGTGTGCAAGAGAGAGCGAGAGGGAGAATCAGTGGTTTGCAGAAAGGTTTTATGTTTCTGAGTGAGAGTGTGTGTTTACCCATTGTGATATGGTTTGTATGCACAATTGATTGTTGGTTGTTAACTATGTGTGGTTTTTCCCTGGAGCACGAGATGCGTGTGTGTTTTATTTTATTTTACACTGTAGGGATTTAAGAGTGGTTAATTAGAGATGTTATTCAAGAAACTATTATTCATGTAGTGCATTCTGCTGAAGAAGTACTAGAGCAGTTTACTCAATACGAATGAGAATTGGTTGTTATAATTCATTATCTGAAACGAAGGAGGTTTAATGAATGATAGATTGGTAAGGGAAAATTGCATGTGGTAGAGTTAGGGAATACCTGTAATAAATGACGAGGCAGTAACCGACTTGTAAAACATAAGGGAACATTGTGAGAACAGACATAATAGATAAGCTGCACTGAGATATGTATATATATATATATATGTGTGTGTGTGTGTGTGTGTGTATCTCAGCATGAATACATGAATAAAGAGACTGAAATTGAAACACTGAGTAAGCTATTTCCAGGAGCATGAAATAATATCGTTAAGTGTTCTGAAAAATGGGATAGAAGAACGAATAATTTATGAACTAAATGGCCGAAGGAAGTACTTTTGACGTAAATGTGTGCGATAAAATGGAAGGATGAATTCAGAATTATAGACATAGGATAATTCAAAGAACAGAATACTGAAGTGGGAAGAAAACGTAGAAACTTTCAAACTGTTGAAGGAGATGAGTTGCAGAAAGTTTGTCAGGCATTAGTTGCAACTGATGGAGGTGCCAGAGAGGAGAATAAGCAATTTCTGTGCACAAAGGCTGGGGATGAAAACATGTCCCCGTGCTCAGTGCAGAACAAAGAGCCTTCATATATGGAGGCCCAGCAGGGGACAACAAGTTTTATATCACACGGTGGAAGACTTGGAAACCTCCCTCCACCGCTATTTAGGTGGGCAGAATGTAACACACTTTTCTTTAATGGGCTGTGCAATACAGCTCTATGGGAAATTGAATTGGGAAAAAAAAAGCTACATTGAACAGAATGTATTAAGAATAAAACTAGAGAAAAACTAGAGAAACTGACGAGGAGGCAACAGTATTAGAAGCTATTGATTGTAAAGAGAGAGATTGCGAGGGGAAATTCAGACGCTATGCAGGTTAAGAGAAGGAAGGGATTATGAGACATACTTAAATCACAGCAGGGATGTTAGGCAACAAACAGCCGGAGAGTGATAGGGGAATGACCGGGGAAGGAAAGATTAGGAGGCAGTAGTGTGATCAGGAAAATTAGCCTGAACAGAACAAGCGGAAAAAAAGAATATCAAGATATAGAATTAGTGTTTGAAGTGGAATCGGATGAGAATTTACAATGTAGCAGCTGTAATAATGGCAAGACAACCCCACCTGGGAACATAATGCTGTTGATTATAAAAGGGTGAAGACAGCCACAATACATTCCTTGTGGAGCCCAGGTTCTGGAAGAGCTGATAAATGTGTTGAGAATTTGACATAATGGAGCAGGAAAGTGAATTACAGCCATTGAGGACGAAACCACAGAACGGTTCTTGGCATTGTGGGATTTGAATGTACTGCTAATAAAGGTAGTGGGACTGTCGCAACTAAGAGAGATAATAAACTGCGCACGCTTGAAAAATGTAGTGGATAATCCGATGTTTGATGATGCTGGGTTTGATCGAGTCAGACAGAATGCATACCGGGCACGTGGAGATTGTTATACGCCTAATATTGATCCTAAAGGTTGAACAAGGGATCCACTCGGATACACTGAAAACCCGGCAGCTTATTTGGAAAACCAGTTGAAAACGTGGAGGCTTGAAACAGAAAAAAATCTGGAAGGTAGTCAGCTGTTGAACACAATGTTCTGGACTGCTTTGTTGAAGCAATCTCCCCTCAAGTCAAATCTAAGTTAGAGAAGGTCGAGGGTCTGACTTACGTGGCCCGCCAGGAATTCCTAGGTTATGCAATCCGAACGTTCAAAAGACTTGTGTGAAAGACAAGAAGATGCTGGTTGAACAGCAGGAGGAAGTGCAAAGAAATTTGACACTGCTGCAGCTCGATGAACTTAAAAAGAAAGCGAGAGAGCAAAAACACTGTTGCCAGTGACAACTGGATTGATTGTCGCCAATATGATGAGTAATATGGTGCTCCAGGAAGAACCATCTAAAGCTACCTGGTAAGGGCCAGAAAATGCTAATCAGATAATAAACATTTTTGGAGGGACTTTTCCACAGTTACCATACCAAGAGCAAAATGAACTTAACAGCATAGACAGGACTTTGGGGCGGGGGTGGGAGGGGGCCGGGAGAGGGTGGAGCAAAGTGTATGGTGTTGGGGGTCTTGTGGCCCATGCCATTTAAGATGAAATTGCTCTTACTGGCCGTGGCCCTCCTGGTCCCAAGTTGGACCAATGAGTCAGGAAGGTCCGGCTGTCCTGCCACATATCCCTATAGGCTCGAGGGAGCCTGTAAATCTGTATATCATGTGTTCAGATTGCCCAGAGAACCCGAGTGAGAAGGGGCAATATCCTATGATAACGCAGGAAGCTGAACATGATAATTTTGTCCAGATTACTGTCGAAGGACGGTTGAGGCCTATGACGATAGATACTGGAGCTACGTATATTTGTGTTAAACCGCATATGCCTCGCACCTTCCCACGTTAGGTATATGGTGCAGATGTGGGGAGAGTGAAATCACATAATCCAGTAGAAATAAGATTAAAACCGGGGCCACTTTTGAAAAAATCTCAGTATCCTTGGATAGCTGAGGCAACAACAACACAGGGAGTGTTGGAATGAGGAGTATTTAGGGAAACATGCAGCCCGTGTAATACTCATTTGCGGCCTGTTGCAAAAAGTGGATAAGTCTAAATTTACATAACATTGTACATCATTTTATGGCAGTTAATGAGATTGTGTAAGATTGGCTAGCATTTGTTCCAAACCCACATTCTTTGCTAAAATATGTACTACCGGAAGGACATTGGTTTTCAGTGATTGACTTGTGCACAGCTTCCTTTAGTCTTCCACTGGCAATATTTGTTCGTTTTTATGTACAGGGAAAGGCAGTATCCTTATAATCTAACGGCACAGGGGATTAAGCATTTGCCACATATATTTATTCAGGTGTTGAAGATGGATCTGGAGAGTCTGCCATTGGACAGTACACTATACAGTATGTTGATGATTTGTTAGTTTGCTCTTACAGTCAAGGGTGAGCGTGAAACCACATCTATTCTGGAAAGCTTGGCATGTGTTGGTCATAAGATGGCTCGGCAGAAGCAACAATGCTGTGAGCAGCTTACTGAGGATTTGGGTAGGCTTATATCGAAGTGAAGTAACATGATAGCACCTGATCAGATATAGGCAACAATTCTGGCTCCCACGCCTGTGAAAGTTGGACAGATGATGACATTTTAGAGTTTACATGATAGAGTTTAGCTCTGATTAGATTGAGGAGTGTGTCGAATTTAGGCTGCTCTGAGGAAAATAATGACGGAGTCACATCAACTAAGTCTGCAGAGTGTGCTGCAGTGGAATGAGGACGCTGCAGCACCTTTCAATACTCTTCAGCAGGCATTGCAGTCGGCTCAGGTGTTGGGTCTGCCTAATTTTGAGAAACGTTTCTACCTTTAAGTGTTAAACAGACAGAGAGGTTATTATGCTGCACAACTCGCACAAGAGACGGGCTTTGGCGTGGGAGGGGTGGATCGCTAAGCAGTCTAATGCATATTATAGCAACAGACTTGATGGAGTGGTTCAGGGATATCCACTCGTTACCAGGAGCTGGTGACGACTCATTTTGCCCGTGAGAAGGCCTCCTCCGTAACGATGAGCCATCCTGTGATCTTGTGCACGCATCATGAGGTGGCGGTATTGTGAGATAAAGGGCAGTTTGCATTGATGCTGGGGTCCAAAACAGCTGGTTTGGTAAAGAGATCAAATGGTGCTCAGCGGCCTTTTTTTGTTCATATATAAGCAGCTAAAACTTTAGGCTAAAGCCTTTATGTTTTAGAATTGATCTGCATAATGACACATTAGTCGTTAGTCCGAAAAACTGAGGTTTCATTTAAGTCAGTTCAACAATGGAAACAGTTTGCTCAACCGTCTGTCCTGCTGCCTTTCGAACTTTGACGTATGTGCCTCTGTTTCAGCTTTACTCACTCTTTTAAGGTGTGTGTTTATTGGGAGTGCTGTGTGCATTCGAAGCAGCGTAAGTAAGTCTCATTTAGATAGACTGCGTTCGATGGGTATTCTATATTCTGTTATTTTTTGTTACGTTCCATAATTTTGTTCACACAATTTGTCCGTTTTGAAGCCTGGGTTATTTTTACTGTATACTTACCGAAACAAATTGCAACGTTACAGTGTGTGCTTGCTGCTGAATAATGTGTTGCATTGACTGACCTTGTCCATAACTGATTGGGTGCGCGTCCGTGATTTGAAACAGCAAGTGGTAGGTACCAGTCTCTATATTTCGGGTATTGATTTCGTTGGATAGACAAATATTGGAACAACACTGGCACTTGCATACGCCAAGAGTTATCTGGAGGTGGACACAGTGACTTTGGACGTTTTAGAAAAGGTGAATACGGCCAGACTGCTGCAATTCGCAGACAAACTGGGATTCGAGCTGCCTCATTTTTTGAGTAAAGGATAAATGATTGAAGAAGTAGTTCAGCAACTAAACTTGCTGGATAAACCATCAGAAACTTTGGAGACGGCAAAAGTTGAATTGCAAATGATGCAGCTTGAGCTCGAGGCGAGAGGGAAGGAAAGGGCAGCAGAAATAAAACAGTTGAGTTACGGTTAGGAGGTAAGAGAAGGAAAAGAACGAAGTGCTTTAGCAAGTGTGAAAGGAAACGAGAGAGATTGAAATTCAAAACTTCACACTTAAAAAGGAAAGCCAGCTCAAAAGGATGGAGATGGATACTAAAAGCAAGTATCGTGAGGACGAGAGTGGGAGTGAGGAACCCCATAGTGGGTAAAAGCTGAGTGAGAAACTGCTGAAGTATGTTCAAGTATTGCTTACATTTTCTGTGTGGGATGTCGAAGCCTTTTTCATTTCATTTGAAAATGTCACGAAACAAATTCAGAGGCCAGTGGCAATGTGGTTTTCCTTGATCAAAATACGGCTACTGAACTCGTGGCATCACTATCAGAGGAGTAACTGCAGACTATGAAGTGGTGAAAACGCCATCTTAAGTGCATATGAGCTTGTACAAGAAGCCAACAGACACGTTTCAGGAATCTTGGAGGGTCCCTGGTCAAACTTTTATTGCGTTTCAAATGATCAAGCAGTGTAATTATGAGCGGTGGAAAAGAGCTTTAAAAATCCAGCAAGCCTACGATGCCCTGAGAGAGGTAAGTATTTTGCAGGAATTCAAAAATTCACTTACTGAATCAGCGCAAAAACTTGTGAAAGAGTGGAGCGTTAAAACGGCGCTGAAAGCAGCTGAAGTGGCCGATGAATATGATCTGATCCACAAAACACGATTTCGCTTGAAATAATCAATTCAATTCCACGATTGACAGAAATTGGGGCAAAGAGAGAGACTCACGTAGAAAAGGAAATGTAGATCTCAGTGAAGATCATACGGATACCTTACCACAGGGTAAAAAAGGAAATCCTTGAAGGGGACAAAGAAGGAACAGGCTGCGATGTTTTCAATGTAATAACGTGGACCACATGAAATCACGCTGTTGGTGGCCGAGGCGAAAGCCAGATGTCGGAAAACAGGACAAGCCTGGGAGCCTTTTTGAACTCGTAACAAACAGCTCAAGAGAAATGAGACAACTGTGTTAGCGTGTACAAGATGATTAGAAGTTAATTTAGAACGAAGTGGAAGACCTGCTCATAAAAAGAAAACCTGCAAAGATAATGTTTATCCACATAGGCGAGAGGTAGTAAGTGAAGTGGTTATACTTTTAAGGGATACAGGATTCTTTCAGTCTGTAATGCTGAAGGATAAGGAGACATATACTCTGAAGGAGTGTTGCCAGAAAATGCACTGGGAAAAGGGAATTCATGGTAAGACAAAAATGCTCAATTATATTAGGTTTGGCCAGAGTGTTCAGAAAATAGTGCAGAACTTGAGGGAGGAGTACTGGATGACCACTCAGTTCGTCCAGGCATCAAACCGACATTGAAATCATTTTATGTCATGGCTGCAGATAGTTAAGGCCATCAATTGCATTGCGGAAAACAGCAATAGTCTGTGTCTGTGTTTAATACCATTACAAGTGGGCAGATAATAATGTATTTCTTTATTTCAAAGACGCTGGAGGAATATGCCAAAACGGTCGATTCCCTGTACCCAATGGTTCTGTTGTGGCATTCTTTTCTGATTGCATACATACTTACAACTATCCAGGCGCGCTGCTTCTTTCTTCCATTACACGACAGCTTCCAGCTCATCAACCTTTCAAGCAACTTCCTTCATTTTTCGATTTAACATCTCCAAGTTTCCATTGGTTTATCTACCAGTTCCTGAACCCCCAAACTGACAGCATTTCGTGAAAACAGACATCGACATGCAAATTCGCCGCACCCCACCCCTATTCACGCAGATCTTTGCACAAACAAATCCTTCTCGAATAGATCAATATGGGGAGCAGATTGCGTGCATGTTGGCTACCTTTATCTGCTTTAATAATACGGTGGCAGCACGGACCTTGTAAGAGCATGCCCGGTGAATGAGATGTTCTGGAATTCTGAGAGGTGCTTTCAATGATGTATTTTATTGCTGCATCTTTCCTGATCTGCGACCTTCTCAGCAGCTCACATTACTTCTGTCTCTGTCTCTCCCCACCCCCTTCTTGCCTCTAAATATCTGGCCGTCTCCAGTTCGCTGCCTCTGTATTTTCACTCTCTCACTCTCACACAATCTCGTTAATTACTGTCTATCTCTCCCTTTCTCCTTCCACAATAGAATCCCACAAACTACTCATTTTACCTTCTCAATAATTTTACCCTGATTCTACCTGCCCTTCGTCTTATGGATCACTCTTTCAGCCTTCTATCTTCAGAATGTTTTTGTGCCGATGCTGGCCTTGCAGTGCTTAGTTGACACGCTGGTTGGTTTACAATGCAGAGTAATGCCTTCAGTGAATTTTGTTAGTTTTGATTTGATTTGATTTTTACGGTTACACCTACATAAGTAGAGTGAAAGAACGATGTTGTGCGTGTCATACAAAGACCAAAAAGTAAAGAAAATTTACAGCCCAGGGACAGGGCCTTCGCCCCCGCCACCCCCCACACCCCCCCAAGCCTGACCCGATCCAAAAGTACTGTCTAAACGTGTCGGCCAATTCCTAAGCGTCTGTGTCCCTCTGCTCCCCACCTACTCATGCATCTGTCCAGACAAATCTTAAAATAATCTGCCGTGCTTGCCTCGACCACGTCTGCTGGCAAGGCGTTCCAAATGACCACCACACTCTGTGTGAAGTACTTGCCGGGTGTATCCACCGTAAACATCCGACCTCTCACTTTGAAAGCGTGATATCTTGTTATTGAATCCTTCGCACTGGGAAAAAGCTTGTCGCTGTCCACTCTGTCCAGACCATTAATGATTTTGTAAACCTCAATCAGCACAACCCCCAACCTCATTTTCTACTGAAAATAAGTCTAATCTACTCAAACTCTCTTCATAGATAGCACGTGCCATACCAGGCAGCTTCGTCGTAAACCTTCTCTGCACCCTCTCCAAAGCGTCCGCATCCTTTTGATAATGTGGGGGCCAGAAATTTACACAGTATTCGAAATCCGGCGGATCCAATATCTTGTACAATTTTATCATGACTTTCCAGCTCTTATAATGAGTATCCTGTCCAATGAAGGCAAGCACACAATATGCTTCTTGTGCACTCTAGCCACCTGTGCAGCAAACGTCACTTCCAGATCTGCACTTCCAGATCTCTCTGCCTATCAACTTTTCCCAAGACTCTTCCATTCTTGTATAATTTGCTCTAGTATTAGTCTTGCCAAATTTCTCTCCTCACATTTGTCTGGATTTAAATCCATCTGCAACTTGTCCGCTCAACTCTCCAGTTTAATTATATCCCCCTGTATTCTCTGACAGACACTTATGCTTTATGATCCTCCACCAATCTTCGTGTCATCTGCAAACTTGCTGATCATACCAACAGTGCCCTCTTCCTAATCATTTATGTACATTACAAACAACAGAGGCCCCAACACTGACTCCTGTGGAACACCACTGATCACCTTCCTCCATTTCGAAAAATTCCCTTCAACTACTACTCTCGGTCTACTGTTGCTCAATCAGTTGTTTCTCCACCAAGCTAAACGACCCTGCACACCATGTGACTTCACCTTCTTCATTAGTCGAACGTGGGAAACCTTATCAAACGCCTTACTAAAGTCCATGTATATGACATCAACAGCCGTTTCTTCATCTATCAACTTGGTCACTACCAAGTTATTAAGTGGGTACCGCACGATCTCCTCCGCACAAAACCATGTTGCCTGATAAGTCCATTCCTTTCGAAATACAAATAGATCGTATCCCTCGGTACTCTCTCCACCAACTTTCACACCACCGATGTCAGTGTCACTGGTCTGTAATTAGCCAGAATTTCCTTACTACCTTTCTTTTCCAGGAGAACAATATGAGCAAAGTTCCAGTTCTCTGGCAACTCACCGGTATTTAAGGATGCCCAAATATATCTGTCAGAGCTCCAGCTATTTAATCTCTCACCTCCCTCTGCAACCTTGATTCGATCCCATCCTGTCCTGGGGATTCGTCCACCTTAATAACATTTAGCCTCCCCAACACATCTTCCCTATTTATGCCAACGTGATCCAGACTAATCAAACTTCTATTTCTCATCTCAAGACTCATCATTTTCCTCTTTTCAGTAAACACTGATGCAAAGTGATCATTCAGAATCTCCCTCAGTATCGACACACAGACTTCCATCATTATCCGTTCGTGGATCAATCCTTTCTCGAGTTACCCTCTTGCTTCTCATATAAGAATAAAATGCTTTTGGGTTCTCCTTAATTCCGCTTGCTAAATCTATTTAATGACCCTTTTTAGTCCACTTGATTCCTCGGTTAAGATTTGTCCTACTCTTGCGATATTTCTCCAGGACCCGTTCTGTTCTTAGCTGCCAAGATCTGATGTATGCGTCCCTTTCTCTCTTGGCTAGTCGTACAATTTATCCTCTCATCCACGTTTCACAAATATTGCCCTTCCTATCCTTTGCCTTCAGCGGGACATGCCTATCCTGCACTATCTTCAACCTATCCTTCAAAGCCTTCCACATCTCAAATGTGGACTTCCCGGCAAATAGCTGTGTCCAATCCACATTTCCGAGTTCCTGCATAATTTTGATATAATTGGCCTTGGACCAGTTAAGTACTCTTCCCTTACGACCACTCTCTTCTTTTCTATGATTATTCTAAAACTTACAGAATTGTGGTCACTGTTCCCAAAGAAATCCTCCACCGCAACTTCTACCACCTGTCCTGGCTCGTTCCCCATTACCAGTTTACACCTCGTTTCCGACCTTGTCGGACTATAGACATACTTCTCTAGAAAACTCTCCTGGACCCTTCTTATAACTTCTCCCCCATACAGACCTCTGACGCTAATTGTTTCCCAGTCAATGTTCGGCAAATTAAAATCTCCCACCAACACACCCCTATTACCTCGACATCTGTTTACCAATGTGTTCTTCTACCTCACGTTCACTGTTGGGAGGCCTGTAATACGACCCAAACAATTTAGCTACACCCTGCTTTTTTCACAGCTCCACCCATAATGCCTCA
>NW_025213215.1:24283-26173 GCF_004010195.1 Chiloscyllium plagiosum
CCAAGGACATTGCTTCTGGTCTGAATCAGATGTATACCGTCCATTTTGTAATAGCCCTACCTTCCCCAGAACTGGTCCCAATGCCCAACAAATCTGTACCCTTCCCTCCGGCACCATTTCTCAAGCTTCGTGGTCATCCTGTCTATTTTTTCATTTCTACTCTGGCGAGCACGTGGCACTGGTAGTAATCCCGAGATCACTACATTTCAGGTCCTCCTCCTAAACTTCTCTCCTCGCACACTGAATTCTTCTTTCAGGACCTCATCTCGGTTTCTACTTATATCGTTGCTGCATATATGTATCAAGAAAACTGGCTGTTCAAGCTCCCCTTTTTGAATGCTCTGCAGCTGCTTCGTGACATCCCTGACTCGAGCACCAGGGAGGCAACATACCATCCGGGAGTCCCGTTTTCGGCCACAGAAATGCCTATATACTCGCCTCACAATATAACCCCCTCTGATTATGGCCCTACGAGTCTTTTCCGGGCCCTTCAGAATTTCAGTGCCTGCCACGGTGCCATGATCTTGACAACTGCTGCCCTCTTCTGGTGAGCCATCTCCCCCAACAGTATCCGAACGGTATACCTGTTTTGGAGGGAGTTGACCGCAGGGGATACCTGCACTGCCTTCCTACTCTTTTTCTTACTTTTGGTCACCCATTCACTGTCTCCCTCAGCAATTCTAACCTACGGTGCGGCAGATCACTAAACATCCTACCCACGACCTCCTCAGCATCGCAGATGCTCCACAGTGAGTCCATCCGCAGCTCCAGAGCCGTCATGCGATGAAACAAGTGCTGCGGTTAGACACACTTCTTGCAAGTGTAAGAATCAGGAACGTTTCAACACGGTCCGAAACTCCCAAATCAGGCAAGAGGCACATGCCACTGGTCTGAGATCCCATGCCATTGTATGCTAAGCTTCATATTAAGAAACTAAAACCAAGCAAAACACTTAAATATATGAAACAAAGATGAGAAAGAAATACAAGCCTTACATTCCAGAGTCATTTTCTTCCATTTAGAGGAGGGGGAGCGGGAGAGAGAAACTACAAGTGTAGTATCTCGGATTTAGTCACTGCCCAAATATAAATTAAGTCCTTAACGTCCCGTTAGCGCCTTCCTACTCTTTTTCTGTCTTTTGGTCACCCATTCACTGTCTCCCTCAGCAATTCTAACGTACGGTGTGGCAGATCACTAAACATCCTACCCACGACGTCCTCAGCATCGCAGATGCTCCACAGTGAGTCCATCCGCAGCTCCAGAGCCGTCATGCGATGAAACAAGTGCTGCAGTTGGACACACTTCTTGTAAGTGTAAGAATCAGGAACGTTTCGACACGATTCGAACCTCCCACATCAGGCAAGAGGCACATGCCACTGGTCTGAGATCCCATGCCATTGTATGCTAAGCTTCATATTAAGAAACTAAAACCAAACGAAACACTTAAATATATGAAACAAAGATGAGAAAGAAATAAAAGCCTTACATTCCAGAGTCTTTTTCTTCCATTTAGAGAAGGGGGAGCGGGAGAGAGAATCTACAAGTGTAGTATCTCGGATTTAGTCACTGCCCAAATATAAATTAAGTCCTTAACTTCCCGTTAGCCCTACCTTCACCTCACCTTCTCACTTCGCCGCTCTGGCAAAATGGAGGCCCGACTCCCTTGATAAGTCCTTTTTTAAGCGAAAACACGGACCCGTCCCGCACCCCTCGCTTCACGCCACCTTCTCTTCTCGCTGCTCTGGCAAAATTCAGCAGCCAAAAACACACAAATACACCAGGATCAGAGGGTGATTGAAGAGAGTGAGGAATACAAAATTAGGGCTAAAATGAAAGTGTGGACTTGAACTTTGAGAGGTCCTCTCAGAAGTTTAGTAACTGCGAGGAAGA
>NW_025213215.1:26374-31429 GCF_004010195.1 Chiloscyllium plagiosum
GTTTCACTTCCTCTATCAACCGTGGTAAAGAGAATAAGACATGAAGAAATATCGTCCATTTGGCCCCTAAAAGCTGCTCTGCTCATTAGCAGGATCATGGTTTCAACCTATGGTTATGTCGTATGTATTTTTGGCAACAGAACGTTCACTTCCTTGGTACAAGTTATTAATGCTGTGCGTCTCCGAACTTCTGAAGCTTCACAGACGCCTGAGATGCGGTGGCCCTCAGATTAAACCAACACATAAGGTTAAACATTCCTTCTGAAAAGTTAGTATTTCTTTCAAAGTTTACCTGTGAAGCAGAAACTGTTGCCATCCTGTCTGAAACTTTCTCAAGCTGCTGGGAATCTGGGTCCCAATGTTTTGGCAACGTGAGTGATTTCCTTAGAGTCAGCAGGAAACGAAAGCGCCAAATACTTTCCATAACTACAGAAAAATACTTAGTTCGACAATGCAGTTATTTTACTCAAACCTAAACACTTCTCACATAATACAGTTGAGTGTCTCTTTACACTAATAAATAACTGTCTTGGCAGAAACACTTAGTCTTTGATTTTGTTTCAGTGAGTGAACTGTTTTGAGAATGAGCACAAGTTGTATTCAATCCTCCAAGTTCATCTGTGATCATTAACTACAGAACGGCCTCTCTTTTCTGATACACAGCCTCGGTGTTCCAATCGTTCCTGCAGGACTCTCAGGACTTTCGCAGCAGAATGGTGAAAGCAGTGCTTTGGCTTCTCGTCGTTCTCGTGCTTGTCGATTCAATCACTGCTGATGAAAGACTGATTCCAAGGTTTATATTCGGTAAGTATATGTCTCTGAAAAGTACGTGCAAAACCATCACCAGCTGCATGATGAGGCCATTGACGTCTTCCAGTGCGTGGTTTTACGAAATTCAATCTTTAATACTTTGCGACTTCACTCATTTGAATTTCATACCAAAGAGCATTCGATCCTAAATTGTTGCATTGTGAATACGCCAGTAGCAAGCGGAGAACGAGGGAAGTCCTACTCTTTGTCTTTGTTTTCCTGAGGCTAATGCAGATTCTGCCCATTCTGCAGTGAGTAAGCGCTCTGTATTCAGAAGGTTATATTTTTCGTTTTAAGATATTCATTTGTACAGAGGCAGTTCAAAGAATGTTCACTGAGATTATCTTTGCCATGGAGGTATTGTCTCACGCATAAATATTTCACAGTGTGGACTTCTATTCACTTGAATATACAACAATGGGAGGTAATTTCATTGTAACATAAGGAATTATGTTTAGAGCGGTCTTGAGGGTAAATGCAAAGGGGACGTATCTACTCAAAAGATAGACAAGGTTCAGATAGCATAGCCTCAGAATGAAGGAGCACCAATTTAAGACTGCGATATGGGCGGATATTTTCTCTCACAGGTTTCGAATTACTTGCCATGGAGAGCTTTCCAGCAAGTTTCCAAATTTACAATTAAGGCTAAGAGGGATAGATTTTTGATCAGTCACAGAATGCCTGCCTCTGTGGCAAGGGAAGGTACTTGGATATGAGGTGTGTCGGATCAGTCGTGATTTCTTGCACGAACAGACTTAAGGGAAGGAGTAGCCTACTCCTGTTCCTATTTGTTATGGTCTTATAGATGAGAATGTATTTCAGTGGACAATGTACCAATTCGTTCCAGTAAAGAGGACCAGTCCACTCAGTTCCTCGAAGCAGTATATTGCTGATTGGGTTGCATCTCACTTGCAGCAGTTTGCACAATTACAGTCGTACAAACCTGATCGAGTTCATTGTCGAAATGACAAAGAGGATTGCTGAGTGCACATCGGTAGGCATGATAGATATGGACTTCAGTAAGGCACTCGACAAGGTTACCCATGGGAGAAGATTAGCAAGGTTCGATCTTATGGAAGACATGGAGAACTCGCCATTGGATACAGAACTGTCTCAAAGAGAGATGACAGAATGAGATAGAGGAGGGCTGTTTTTCAAACTGGAGACCTGTGACAAGTGGAGTGCCACAATAATCGATGTTGGGTCAGCTATGTTTCATCATTTATATAAATGATTTGTATGTGAATTTAAGAGTTATAGTTAGTATGTTTGCGAATGACACCAAAATTGGAGGTGTGGTGAACAGCGAAGAGGATTACCTCGGATTATAACGGAATCTTGAACAGATGAGTCTTTTGGCTGAGGAGTGGCAGATGCTGTTTAATTTATATAATTAGAATGTGCTCCATTTTGGGAAAACAAATGTTAGCACGACTTATACACTTAATGATAAGGTCCTCGGGAGTGTTGCTGAATGAATAGAACTTTAAATGCAGGTTTATAAATTCTTGAAAGTCGGGTGAAAGGTAGATAGGTTAGTGAAGAAGGCGTATGGTATGCTTTCCTTTATTGGTCAGAGTATTGATTAAAGGGATTGTAAGGTCATGTTGCACTGTACAGGACATTGGTTCGGCGAGTTTTGGAATATTGCGTGTAATTCTGTTCTCCTTCCTACTGGACGGATGTTGTGAACCTTGAAAGCATTCAAAACAAAATTTACAAGGACGTTGCCAGGGTTGGAGGTTTTGAGCTCGAAGGAGAGGTTGAATAGGCGCGGGCTGTTTTTTTTTCCTGGAGCATCGCAGGCTGGGGCGCGACGTCATGGGAATTTATAAAATCATAAGGGATCTTGATAGGGTCAATAGACAAGGTCTTTTCCATGGGGGGCATAGGGTTTAGATGTTAGGGGAAAGATATAATAGAGAACTAAGTGGTAACTTGTTCATGCAGTGGGTGGTGCGTGCGTGGAAAGAGATGCAAGATGAAGTGGTGGAGGCTAGCACAATTGCAACATTTGAAAGATTTCTGGATGGGTTTATGAATAAGACGGGTTTGGAAGGATATGGCCGGATATTAGCAGTTGGGACTAGATTGGTATGGAACATCTGGTCAGCATGGACGAATTCGACTGAAGTGTCTGTTTCCATGCTGTACATCTCTTTGACTTTATGACTCGATACACATTCGAGAAGTCACTCTTGGAGCACTGTACACAGTTGTCCCCTCTCACCACTTGATGACGACGAGCTCGAGGGCCAAACTACTGTCAGGCACTGTACATACGTACACACGTTGGTTAGGCTCTATATTAGAGTGGTGCTGGAAAAGCACAGCAGTTCAGGCAGCATCCGAGGAGCAGTAAAATCGACGCTTCGGGCAAAAGCCCTTTATCAGGAATACAGACAGAGAGCCTGAAGGGTGGAGAGATAAGTCACTTACCTCTCCACCCTTCACGCTCTCTGCCTGTCTTCCTGATGAAGGGCTTTTTCCCGAAACGTCGATTTTACTGCTCCTCGAATGCTGCCTGAACTGTTGTGTTTTTCCAGCATCACTCCAATCTAGACTCTGCTTTCCAGCATCTGCACTCATTGTTTTTACCGCACTTTGGTTAACCCGACAACTCGGGAATCAGCTGCAATCACTAAACCATTAGTTAGATATCTCCAAGAGGGAATATTTGAAATGGTTCTGTTGTCGGTACCAGCCTAGATGCTCGAGGGTCCTGAACGATGGCATGGACTATATCTTCCTTTCTATTTCACAGGATGCCAAGCAGGGAGCTGCAGGCAGCACCGATGCAATAAAGGTGAGAAGACGGTTCCTTTCAGATGTTTCTGGATTTTCAAGTGCTGCGAGTCAAAAAAGAGCTTCATAACGGGAACACCTCCGAGTAAAAAAATGACTAAAACTGTGAAGGAGGCTCACTTTTGATTTCTCGAATTCAGGCTATGCTCCATTGATCAATATCAGGATCCATTCGCTCTCTCCTTTCTGAAAGATGGGAATAAAACTCACTGCATTGATCACCACCTCTTGACCATCTCTCCTTTTGAACTTTGATTATTTTATCTTACTGTAGTCTGGGTGGGACGGGATATCCGAAAAAATACCTGCCCAAGCTGATATTTTGTAGGTCGCATACAGACATCCTCTGGGAATCATACCTTACACCAATGTACTGATCACCTCCACCACCGTCCCTGGGGATAACATCCCCCATTGGCAGCACATACCAACCAGAGACAAATAAAAGAGAACATAGAAGTGTGAGGTTCAGCGGGGCGTGTTCGTCTCGGGATTTTCCCAAGCGTATTATATCCTCACTCACCAAGCTGACAAAGGTCAAGAAAGTGGAGGGTGAATTTGAGGGAGATACTAAATGTTGAAATTGAATGTTTCATCCCTGTCAGGTCCCGTTGTCCAACGTTGTCTCACAGTAGGGGAAGCTGGGTCCGATCTGTGTTACAAGCAAAATAACATGGACGAAAATGAACATATTTTAAGCTATTGGTAAAGAATCACACAGCACTAGCTCATCGGCCGACAGGTTTATTTGGATGTACAAGCTTTCGGAGCACTGCTCTTTTATCAGGTAGCTAGTGGGGCAGGATAATAAGACACAGAAGTTCTCGCAAAACATCATAGTGTCTTACAATTGTTGGTACGCAATGAAAAAAAAACTCAGACTGTTGTTAAGTCTTTAATCACTTCCAATGGGTTGCAGTTTCCGATTCATGAACATGTGAATCCTAGAACTTCGTTCAAGTCATATTCCCGAGATAGCTTAAGCGTTTATAAAAAAATAAAGGTGTCAGCTGGGCTCAGACAATGAATTAAAGGTGTCATACTAGAAACCAGCTTTATTTCAAACTTTATTGAGACTGTTTCTGTTTCCAAAGTTGGAATTTCTGACATGTCATATTAACTAACTGCCGACAGATTGTGTGCTTTTTTCGAGACAGCGCTCTGAAATCTTGCACTTCCAAATAAACCTATTTGACTATAATCTCGTGTCGTAAGCTTTTTAAGTTTTTCCACCCCCAGTCCAACACCGACACCTGTACATTATATCGTCAGTGGTATGATGCATTTTTAACTGAAGTGTAAATCTAAAAAAACTGCACTCAATGTTGCTAGTGTTCTGCAACTTGCGGATATTAGGCCAAGAACTATATAGTGTTCCAGATGTGATCTAACTAAGGAAGACAATGAATAAAAATTTGTAGAAGAACTTACGCCTTGTGT
>NW_025213216.1:0-4356 GCF_004010195.1 Chiloscyllium plagiosum
TGGAATCAAATGCAGTTGTTGTGAGCAGGACATGGCACATGGTTTGAGGAAAATTGTCCATGTGGATGTTACGAATCAGGAATCTAATTTAGAATCCAAAATGAACAGAAACAATCCAGTAAAGAACTCTGTGAGTAAGTTCTGGAATACATCTATTTTCGTTGAAAATGGGAACCCTCTTGGATGACAATCGAGAATTACTGCGTGTGTGTGCGTGCGTGTGTGCGTGTGTGTGTGCCCGCGGGCGCGCGTATGCACGTGTGTTTCTGTGCTGATAGTTTAGAGTGAGTTAAATTTCTATCATTTCTCAGGTTATACATATCTTCATAATGTTTGGTTAGGCATCATCGAGGGAACTTTACTCTGTATTAAACCTTGTGGTGTCAATTGATCTCACAGCTTCCTATATACTGTTTTCAAGGCTCAATCAGTTGCCACATCTTATATTTGCTAGTATCCTTTTCAGAGTGTCCTTCAGCCACTCAGTGACATCCCAGACTCTGCAACCAGGGAGGCGTGCTACCTGGTGTCGCATCTACACTGTCACAGACATCTGCCTGATGCCCGAACAATGCAATCCCCTTATCACTATTGCTCTCCACTTCTTTTGTTTTCCTTCATTAAATTCAGAGAAGGATCATTTAAACTCGGAAGCAACAAATGTAACTTTTCGATTTGAAAATGGAGGGAGGCAGAAAACAGGGCCACTGCTGAAATTCTGTCCAAGCAACAATGTTAAACCTTTTCATCGTTCTGTGTTTCCTAACATTTATACATTTCCTGTACTATAGTATTGACGTATTTCAGGGGGTGGATGCTGCCTTGTTATGGAATGATGAATTGAGAATAAATGACCTAGTTCTCCAAAAATATCTAGTTGCTTTCATTCAAAAAGTGGTTGCTGGTTCCTCTCGTGGCGGCCAGAGGGGATCGCTCTTCCTCACCTCACGGCCCTGGCACGAGTCACCTGTTGACTCCTCTCACTTCCTCAGTGTCTGACTTTCCCCGCTGGTTGTGGCCACTCTTTTTGTGACGTCACTGCGCAGCCGCTTGCGTCTTTGAGTCATTCAGGGCATTGTGAGACTGTCAGAAGTAATAGAATGTACAGGGACAGGAGCAAAGTTTACCAGAGAATAAAAATATGCTGCTTGTACAGTGACACTGAGAGGCCAGCAGAGGGCGGCATTTTATCACTTTTAAAAAAAGAGGGACGGACAGTGACAGAGAGAGCCAGATACATTTCTTCATCAAATTTTAATTAATTCATTGATTGATAAACTCACGTTAACACTTCTGGTAATATTGGATTGACATCCTCACTCCCAGGCCCCCCTCCTCTGTCTTGGGTAGTTGTTGTGCAGGTGGTCCTCTTTCTAACAACATTTGCAGCTCTTGGACTGCTTGTGCTCTTTACCCTGATCCCCTCCTTTTTGCAGTTCCTGCTGAGGTTCATTTTACAGTCGGCTACCATACACATAGAAGAACGTAAAGTCTCACACAATCTCATTACTAGGATGAATATTTGAATCATAAGCATTCATATTACCTGTGTGGTATTTCAATAGTACCATGCATTGCTGAAACCTTCAGGACGATGGGCTTATAGCCGAGAAATGGGATTTGTGTGTGTGGATCTTCATTGTCTGCCAGGACCATTCGTTAACATGTTTCCCTCTGAGCTATAAAGAACAAATGAACACAAGAAATAGGAGCATGAGACTGGAATTCGGCTCCTCGAACCTGCTCCGACTTTTAATACAATCATGGCCGATCTCATCTATGAAGTGCTTTAAGAGGTTAGGAATGGCACACATTAACTCCCAGATTGCTGAGGTCCTCGATACTTCGCCACGATCGTAATCGATCCATGCAGAGCCCATCTCTCTGGCACTTCACTCATCTCTGGAACATCTGGATAACATGCACACCTATATCAGACTTCTGTATATTGGCTTTAGCTCTGCCTTGAAGACCCTAATGCCAACAAGACTCATCGACATTTCTGAGTTCTAGCACTTTCCTCACATCGAGAACTGGATCTTTAACTTTCTGTCCTGCAGATCACAATGAATGAGGAGAGTTGGAAACCGTGGGCGGCACGGTGGCACAGTGGTGTGAGAAGGCCAAGGACATGTAGGTCCTTGGCCTTCTCCATCGCCAGACCATGGCAAGAGACGCCTGGAGGAAGAGCACCTCATCTTCCGCCTAGGAACCCTCCAACCACAAGAGATGAATGCAGATATCTCCAGCTTCCTCATTTCCCCTCCCCCCCACCTTATCTCAGTGCCAACCCTCGGACTCAGCACCGCCTTCTTGACCTGCAATCTTCTTCCTGACCTCTGCGCGCCCACCCTCTCTCCGACCTATCACCCTCACCTTAACCTCCTTCCACCTACGCATTCCCAACGCCCCTCCCCCAAGTCCCTCCTCCCTACCTTTTATCTTAGCCTGCTTGGCACACCTTCCTTATTCATGAAGAAGGGCTTATGCCCGAAACGTCAATTTTCCTGCTCCTTGTATGCTGCCTGATCTGCTGCGCTTTCCAGCAACTCATTTTTCAGATCTGATCTCCAGCATCTGCAGTCCTCACTTTCTCCTACAGGAAAGAGAGCTTAGTGACATGGTGTAAAGACAACAATCTTTCTCTCAATGTCAGCAAAACAAGGGAACTGGCCATTGACTTCATGAATTGGACTGAAGGACACACACTGGTCTCTGTCATTGGTGCTGATTTGGAGGTGATGGACAGCTTCAAGTTCCGAGTAATAAATATCACAAACAATCAGTCTATCCATGTCAACTCTACAGCCAAGAAAGCACATCAATGCATCTACCACCTCAGACGGGGAAGAAAATTTAGCATTTTGGTAATGACTCTGATCAATTTTAATATTGCACTGCAGAAAACATTCTATCCAGACGCTTCGTATGGTAACTGCTCTGGCCGTACTGCAAGAAATTGCAGAGACGCATGTACCTAACACAATCCATCACGCAAATCATATTTCCTTCCATTGACTCAGTCTTGAATTCCCACTGCTTCAGGAATGCAGCCAACACAATCAAAGGCCCCTCCCACCACCTCAATGCTCTTTCCCAACCTCTTCCATCGGACAGAAGATGCAAGTGTTTGGAAATACGCACCAATGGATTCAGGAACAATTTCTTCCGTGCTGTTATCAAACTTATGAATGGACCTGTCACATATAGAGTTGATCCTTTTCTGCACCTGTTCAAAAGCTGTGAAACAATATTAAACTGATGTCCTTATGTAAGGTATGATTTGTACTGGAAAGAATGCAACACAATATTCTTCACTGTTTCTCAGAATGTATGACTATCATAAAACAAGCAAAATCAATATGCATACCATATGTCTGGGACTGGTCTGCTCGATAACACTTTAAACCTATGTCTCCTGTGGTCTGTGTAAAAGACTTCCATTATCCATTACTTCCATGTCTGTCATAATTTCGAAAGGATCTATTTCATATCCCTCAGCCTTGACGTTCATGTGAAAGAAATGATTTGTTATATTGTCCCGCATCATTTATGATGGGAGCTGGCAGGACTGCAGATATTATGTCTGATCCGTGAGTGATGAAGTCAGTTAGCCTTGTCTATCCGTTGCTTCTTATGGTTTCTGGCATGCAACTAGTTCTGTGCCGTAGCTTCACCAGGTTGACACCTTACGTTTAGATATACCAAGTGTACGCACTCATAGAACATAGAATATAGAAAAGTACAACACAGAACAGGCCATTTGGCCCACGAGACTGAATCCTAATGTCAATTATAGTAACTTATACTACGCACCCCTCAACACACTGCTATCATATGCATGTCCAGGAGTCACACCAATGTCCCTAATGATTCAGCTTCCATAACCAGAGCTGGCAACCGATTCAATGTATTCACAACTCTCTGCGTAAAGAACCGACCTTTGACATCTCCTTTACACCTTCCTCCTAATATCTTCAAACTATGACTTCTCATACCAGTCAATCCTGTCCGGGGGAAAAGTCTCTTCCTATTGATTGTATCTATACCACACATTATTTTCTATACCTCGATCAGGTCTCCTCTCTTCCTCCTTCTCTCCAGAGAGAAAAGTCCGAGCTTATTCCAACTTTCTTCATAAGACAAACCCTCCAGTCGAGGCAGCATCCTGGTAAACCTTCTTTGCACTTTCTCCGAAGCCTCTGCATTTTCCTATAATATGGCGACCAGAACTGGACACAATATTCAAAGAGTGGTTTCACCAGGGACTTGTAGATCTGCAGCAAAACCTCGCAGCTCTTAACCTCAATCCCCCTCCTTGAAAGCCAATACTCCATATGCTTTCTTAGTAACCCT
>NW_025213216.1:6386-10525 GCF_004010195.1 Chiloscyllium plagiosum
AACATCTGTGCGCTTGTGTATGTATGTCTGTGTGACTGCATGTGCACGTGTGTCTCTTTAAGTCGGTATGTGTGCTTCTGTCTGTATGTGTCTTTGCACATCTCTCTGTTTATGTGATTGTGTCTGAGTCTCTGTACGCATTTCCGTCTGTCACACATACACAGAGACAGGCGCAAAACACACACACACACACACACACACACACACACACACACACACACACACACACACACACCTTCAAACATAACCAAAAGCAATGTATCACTTCAAGCCCAAGAGGAATAGTCAGAGGTACCGATATATTGAGGTTTAAACCACATTTCAATTGTCACAATCCCGAAAATAACAGAGAGACCGTTGCACAGAGTACAGATCCAGAGATACATAAACATGGAGACACACACTAATACACACAATGAGACACAAACACACTCTCATAAGCACAGATAGTCAGGAAGAGATAGATGGGTAGACACACACAGAATCACAGAGACAGGAACACACGATAATGCACACACACATTCAGAGAAACACATGCATAATGCCAAACAGATTCAGTGTGCAGTAACTAACACTGCGCTGTGTCTAACCATCTGCAGCACAATCTGTGTCCCATCAGCTCGTTCCCAATTTTTACAGATGAAATGTTGATGACAAAGTGGAACAGTCGCGTGAGGTCTCTCAGCGTAATACCCGTGAAAAGGTGAATCTAGTTAAAAGTTCATGTTCATTTGAGCAACTAACAGACTTGTACACCACATCCGTGTAATCACTGGAGGTCCAGATGTGAAATGGATTGATGATGGTGGCAAGTAGTTATGTTCCCCATAATTAGGTAGAATTAACTTGCAGTGCAGCTTGCTCAGCACCACAGTCACAAACATTCTCTGTCTCAACCACCCACACTCAGTAGCATTAAAGTGTACCACAGACAAGATGCACTGTAGAAATTGCCCAAAGTTCCTCACAGAGCAGCTTCCAGAACCACAGCATTATCGCGTGGAACACTGAGCACAGCAGATACACGGGACACCAGTTGACAATGCCACATCAAGCCACTCGCCACCCTGGCTCGGAAAAACGTCTCAGTTCCACAAGTGCCATTCGTTGGAAATCCTCGAACTCCCCCCACCTTACATCATTATGGGTTTATCTGGACAAAATGAATGGCAGCAGTTCAAGACACGAACTCATCATCAACTTCGCCAGAACAATTATATCTGAGTAATACGTGGTAACCCAGCGGCAATGAACCAAACACATCAATGAACCACAAAATAAAGGTCACTGTTTGAAACCCACGTGCTCCAATGCTGAGCTTTTGAATAAATTGTGTCCATATTCGAGAAAATTGAAATACGATTTCATTTGAATTCATCAAATTCTGAACAGGCTTCAGAGGGTAGATGGTGAGAAATTGATCCTGTGGATCTGGGTATCTAGAACACGATAACACAGTCTCAGGAGTTGAGAAAAAGCTCAGCAGGTCTGACAGAATCTGTGAAGAGAAGTCAGTGTTAAAGTTACACCATTTACAGATCTTTTGGTCATTATTGACAGAACCCTCAGTGTAAGGGTCAGTTTATTTGGGAATGAGATGAGGAGAGAGCGATTAACTCTAAGGCCTCTGAGTCTTTAATATTCTCTGTCCCTGACGATTGTTGATGCACCCTCATTGAGTGCATTTCAGATTGGAAGACACAGATTGCTGGTTTCTCAGGGAGTCACGGGATATGTGGATTGCACAGGAAACTGGATATGAAATCTAAGTCTAGCTTTGATTGGATTGACTACTAGAACAGACTGAACATGTTAAACAGGCTGGATAGACCTCTCATTCTTTCTTCAGCGTTAACCCCATTCCAATTGTTCAGTAATTATTACTTTTCTAACTTCCTACCGGTCTGCTGAATTCCCCTACTCTCATAACACATGAGCTAACCTTTCCCGTCTCTCGGCAGATGTTGCATGACCTTATCAGATTCCTCTGAATGGCCTGTGTTTATTTCAGAGAGAATTATAACTCCCTATTCCTGATTCTATGAGAGAAAACATTCTCCAAACCGATTCCTTTAATTCTACTTGTTCACAGAGAAAGGAGGCATTGTTCTGTCCAAAGGCATTACATGCTCATGAGTGCATCAACATATTGTGATGATTTTTAAAATAAAATATATTAAACAAAATGAAATTCATGATGAAAACACGAGACCCAATTCGATCTGTAAGGGCCAGGAATTCAGTCATACGAGGTGAAAGTGAGGACTGCAGATGCTGGAGATCAGAGCCAAGGTTAGAGTAATACTGGAAAAGCACAGCAGGTCAGGTAACATCCGAGGAGCAGGAGAGTCGACATTTCGGGCAAAACACCGTCATCGGGAATGAGGCTGGGAGTGTCCATCGTGGACAGATAAATGGGAGGGAGTGGGGCTGCGGAGAAGGGAGCGGAGAGCGCAATTGATGGATGGAGGTGGGTGTAAAGGTGATTGGTCGGAGAGGACGGTGAAGCGGATAGGTGGGAAGGAAGATTGGCAGGTAAACAGGTCATGAGGATGGTGCCAAGCTGGCAGGATGGAACTGGGATAAGGTGGTCGGAGGAGGAAATCAGGCAAATGGTAAAGGCCACATTGATGCCCTAGGCTTGGAGGTTCCTGAGGAGGAAGATCAGGCGTTCTTCCTCCAGGCGCCGGGTCGTGAGTGAGTGGTGACAGAGAAGTTCCAGGTCCTGCATGTTCTCGGCAGATTCGGAGGGGGAATTCAATTCTCCCTCCGCCAGTTGTTGTTTTGTATGTTGCTCCTGACCCATCAAACCACAGATCTGTGTGAATGCGCAAACAACCTCTCTCTATACATTTCACTCAAAATAATGTCAATGACAGGACGGATTAAAACAAAATGCAAACTGTGTTGAATGCTGGATGTAGGGAATCATGTTACTGTAGAGCCTTTACAGCACTGAGATCAGGCTTTCGGCCCATCATTCACAAACCAATCTGCACTCCCTCTTGAAACCTCTCCAATTACCCAGATCCCTGTCTGATTGAAGACTCTCTGTGTGGAGTTTGCACATTCTCCCCGTGTCTGCGTGAGTTTCCTCCGGGTGCTCCAGTTTCCTCGCACAGTCCAAAGATGCGCAGGTTAGGGTGGATATGCAACGCTCAATAGTCAACAGTGTCCAAGTGAGTGTTGGTTATATGGTTAGCCATGAGAAATTCGGGGTTACAGGAATAGCGTAGAGGGTGAGACTTGGTGGGATGCATGATGAGCCGAATAGCCTGTGTCTACACTGTAGAACATAGAACATAGAACATAGAAGAATACAGCGCAGTACAGGCCCTTGGGCCCTCGATGTTGCGCCGATCCAAGCCCACCTAAACTACACTAACCCACTATCCTCCATATACCTATCCAATGCCCTCTTAAATGCCCATAAAGAGGGAGAGTCCACCACTGTTACTGGCAGGGCATTCCATGAACTAACGACTCAATGGGTCAACGTTTGTTTTCTATTTGACAAAGAACTGCAGATGTTGCAGATCTGAGAGACAGCACAAACATTGCTGGGAACCTCAGCAGGTCCGGCAGCAATTCTGGGGAGTGAACCTTTTGGATCCAGTGATTGTTCTTAAGAGCTGAAGGCTTCTGATTCTGGTGTTTTCAGACCTGTTGACGTTTTACAAGCAATTTCTTGTTTTGCTTTCAGCCCCAGTTCAGTTGGTGACTATCACGGCCTTGTTATGTGTGTTTGGGAAAAGGGACAACAGCTGAGCTAAGCGCGGTGGTGGTGTAGTGGTGAGCATAGCTGCCTTCCAAGCAATTGATCTGGATTCGATTCCCAGCCATCGCAGTGTTTTTCCTGTGGTTTTGCAAGGAAAAGTCTTGAGCACCAACGTTGCATTCTGTGGCGAAATGAATTTGTCAGGTTGCTTTAGGGTTTTCATGGCAATGGTTCCTGTTAATTGCCGAGACAATCCGGGCAGCATTGCTCGAAAGCTTTCCTCTCTGCTGCCCATTGCTTATTTGAATATTGTTCGCAACATAAGGTTCGTTTTGTTTTGTTCGAAAAGTGAGAGATTGCTATCGTCAGAAACCTTAAATAATTACAGAAGCCGCTGGAAATTCGGAACAGATTCAACAGC
>NW_025213216.1:10717-14135 GCF_004010195.1 Chiloscyllium plagiosum
GTTACAGGAATAGCGTAGAGGGTGAGACTTGGTGGGATGCATGATGAGCCGAATAGCCTGTGTCTACACTGTAAGAATTTTATGATCCTATTCTCCATCCCATCTATATCTGTGGATGAAGAGGACTATCACCTGATCAACTATCCCCTTCAATGGGTCAACGTTTGTTTTCTATTTGACAAAGAACTGCAGATGTTGCAGATCTGAGAGACAGCACAAAAATTGCTGGGAACCTCAGCAGGTCCGGCAGCATTTCTGGGGAGTGAACCTTTTGGATCCAGTGATTGTTCTTAAGAGCTGAAGGCATCTGATTCTGGTGTTTTCAGTCCTGTTGAGGTTTTACAAGCAATTTCTTGTTTTGATTTCAGCCCCAGTTCAGTTGGTGACTATCACGGCCTTGTTATGTGTGTTTGGGAAAAGGGACAACAGCTGAGCTAAGCGCGGTGGTGGTGTAGTGGTGAGCATAGCTGCCTTCCAAGCAATTGATCTGGATTCGATTCCCAGCCATCGCAGTGTTGTGGCTTTTCCTGTGGTTTTGCAAGGAAAAGTCTTGAGCACCAACGTTGCATTCTGTGGCGAAATGAATTTGTCAGGTTGCTTTAGGGTTTTCATGGCGATGGTTCCTGTTAATTGCCGAGACAATCCGGGCAGCATTGCTCGAAAGCTTTCCTCTTTGCTGCCCATTGCTTATTTGAATAATGTTCGCAACATAAGCTTCGTTTTGTTTTGTTCGAAAAGTGAGAGATTGCTATCGTCAGAAACCTTAAAAAATTACAGAAGCCGCTGGAAATTCGGAACAGATTCAACAGCCTCTATCGTGGACAGGAAGGAGGTTTAAATGCGTCAAATTTCTTCAAGGTTAAAATACATTCGCACCTCAAAACCATTTGGAAGCTTAAGAATTACAAACATCACATTATACCTTTTTCTCATCCGTTCAAGTTTCACAATTACATTCCGGTAGCAGGAAGACCAGTTTTGTATGGTTTATGCAATGTTACTATATTCGAACATTGACTGTTTCGTCGTTAAATGATGTTTCATTTCGTTAAGTTTTCCAATCGAGTTGGGTTAGTCCACACTTTGTTTTTTTGTTTGTGCTACAGCGATAGTGCGAAGTAAATTGTGTTTCGGTTCAAGCCTGTATGTTTCACCAATTGAATTGCATTGCCGTACATCTGCTTTCAGGGGAAAAGAAAATGGGACCGAGACCATCTTCTTAACTCATAGGAGTTTGATCTGGTTCAAAACCTCCTCAACCTTTTCCTCATCCGTTCGCGTTTCACAATATCATTCCGGTAGCAGGAAGACCAGTTTTTTTATGGTTTATGCAATGTTACTATATTCGAACATTGACTGTTTCGTAGTTAAATGATGTTTGATTTCGTTCAGTTTTCTAATAGAGTTGGGTTAGTCAACACTTTGTTTTTTTGTTTGTGTTACAACGATAGTGCGAAGTAAATTGTGTTTCGGTTCAAGCCTGGAAGTTTCACCAATTGAATTGCATTGCCGTACATTTGCCTTCAGGGGAAAAGAAAAAGGGATCTCGACCATCTTCTTAACTCATAGGAGTTTGATCTGGTTCAAAACCTCCTCAATGTCGGTCAATAAATGTTCCTACAGTCCGCAACAATGATTTTCACATATGAGAGGAGGATGCACAGACATCGTTATTAATTGTTATTACCTCGGACATGAGACGTTTGGGAATGATATTCCTCAGACCATCGACTGTCTGTTCAGCCAAGGTTAAAGGCCTGGAATCCGGCAAAATTGGGAACAATGCAATTCCCAGGAGACTGAGAGTTTACTAACAGAGCGGGAGGTGGAGAGTCGGGAGCAGAACTACAGGGACAGTCCGCTCTGATCACTGACCCTTCACCGTCAGTATATCCAGTGCCAGGAATGACTGCCATTGGTCAGAATGACAAAATGTTGTTATGAAAAATAAAGAGCATGAAAGTAAGGGAAGGATTAAAGCATGAAAGCAAGGGAAGGCTTAAAGCATGAACCCCACTGGCGATCTGTTGCAAGGGGCCTGTAGAATGCAGGATGAGATAAGAATAGTGGAATTCTCTCACACTAATTAGCAAAGAACGTTGACGCTGAAAGGTCTCGATGGTGAGATTAGATTACAGTTAGTAAAGTTAGGCTTCCTGTTAAGTATCATTATGACTCGATTGGGAACATACATATTTGGGAAATGACATTAAGTGTCAAATTAATAGTTAATTGAGTCAGCCTGATTGAGATTATTGACAATAAATAACTAATTTTGACATCGGGAAAATATGAAGTAGGGTCTGGAATGAAAGACCATTGTTGCGAAAGCTGACATTAAATATCTAACCGTCACATGAGAATAACGTTAAGTAGAATGAACAATTAAAGAGATGATGGGAACTAACATCACTGGTTTATTGTGTAGCGAGTGTGAGGTACTTTGATTAATATATTTAGACATGCTAATAAGCAAACAAAGCATGGGAAAAATGTATAAAAAACCATGGACAATGAAGTTCGAGAGCATTCGAGAATCTGCTTTCTCGGGGTCACGGTTTTTCGTTTGCAAAAAACAGACCGACTTCTTGAAGAACTCTCCTGGTGATTCTCTATACTTTTTCCACGACAAAACTCAGCAGGTCTGGCAGCATCCATGTAGAGATAATCGTGGACAATATTTAACAACTTCATCAGAACTCAATAATCTCCCACAGGTACTGCCAAACCAGATAGTTTTTGTCAGCAGTTTCTGATTTTGGATTTCATTTCTCACAGAGTTTCTGAAGATTCACAATGTTGGAGACTGGGTTATATGGTTTGCCTCTTTAACATTTTTTCCACCTGACAATTGATAATATTTTCCCAAAATCTCTTTAACACTCCTCTGCCTTGCACCATGTCCAGGGTTGAGATTTCCTGGCATTTGGAGAGATTCCCGAGGTTTTCTTTGCAGCCAAGACAGTTAACTGAAGATGGTAAAAACAATGACTGCAGATGCTGGAAACCAGATTCTGGATTCGTGGTGCTGGAAGAGCACAGCAGTTCACGCAGCATCCAAGGAACTTCGAAATCGACGTTTCGGGCAACAGCCTTTCATCAGGAATAAAGGCAGTGAGCCTGAAGCGTGGAGAGATAAGCTAGAGGAGGGTGGGTGTGGGGAGAAAGTAGCATAGGGATCAATGGGTGAGGGGGTGGGGATGAAGGTGATACGTCAGGGGGGAGAGGGTGGAGTGGATGGGTGGAAAAGGAGATAGGCAGGTAGGACAAGTCCGGACAAGTCATGGGGACAGTGCTGAACTGGAAGTTTAGAACTCGGGTGAGGTGAGGGAAGGGGAAATGAGGAAACTGTTGAAGTCCACATTGATGCCCTGGGTTGAAGTGTTCCGAGGCGGAAGATGAGGCGTTCTTCCTCCAG
>NW_025213216.1:14580-20716 GCF_004010195.1 Chiloscyllium plagiosum
TCTAAAGAAGGAGGCCATTTGGTGTGTTCTGTGGTGGCACTGGTCCTCCTGGGAGCAGATCCGGCGGAGGCGGAGGAATTGGGAATACGGGATGGCATTTTTGCAAGAGGTAGGGTGGGAAGAGGTGTAATCCAGGTAGCTGTGGGAGTCGGTGGGTTTGTAAAAAATGTCAGTGTCAAGTCGGTCATCATTAATGGAGATGCAGAGGTCCTGTTGTGCAGCTGTTTATCTTGATGGGGGAGGGATCGGTGGGGATTGGCACATTGACGAGCAGGAGGAAGTATTGTCACTGAACAGGGTCAGTGTCCAGAAGACTGTGATTGAAGGAATTTAATGAAATGCAGCACTTGTAAACAGAAAATTCACAGAATACTGCAGAAATCCGACTGATCTAGCGGTAACTGTGGAAAGAGAAAAAGAGATAACATTTTGAGAGTGATATATTCGTGATCAAGCACTCGACTTTCTAGCGCATTACACTGCCAGCGAAATTACAGCCACTGAAGTGTTTTTGAAGAAGATTCAGGTCTATTTGTTCATTCAAAAGTCAAAAAAGAAAATGCTGCAAGCACTCAGAGCTGGCACTGGACAGTGCAGACCGACCTTGAGGGATTTTTCTGCTCTGATATACACCTGGGATAATGTGGCACCAGAAGGCCTCCTCACAGCGGAAGGGGCCAATTAGGAAGACTTAGGTGTGGAGGATATTGTCTCTTTCAGAGGGTAGCAAATCTGTGAAGTTGTTTGCAAAAGATGTTTGTCAAGGCTACATACATGCAAGGCTGAGAAAGATAGACATTTGGTCACTTCGGAAATCGAGGGCCATAGAGATGAGGCCGAAAGGGGAGTTGAGGATTAACCAAATTAACCGTGATCTCATTGAAACTTGTCGCTGACTTGATGGGTTAAATTGCTTCCACCTGCTCAAATGTCTTTGTTGTCATTTCGAAAATGTGAACCACCATTGCAAATTAAGAAAAGCAGAAAGTTTAGAAGAGATGATTACAGTCAAACTGAGTCAACATCATTTTTGAAAGGAAAATCACACGATGACAATCTGACAGATTTCTTTGGTTGCATGACCTGCAGACTTGGTGAAGGACGATGCTCAGTAAAGTACATTTGAATTTTAGCAAGCAATCAATAAGGGGCTATGTAAAAGTCCATTGCACAAGAAAGCCTTTCTCGGTGTTGGATAATAAAGCAGCATTGTCTGTCCGTTGTCTATTTAACAGAAATCACCGGATCGAGTTTAATGAGCAGTTTTAAATTTGGAAAGATATATTTAGAGAAATCCAGATTGTTCTGTCAACGGATTTAATGTTTTATCTGACTGAATGACTTGAAGGAAGTGGCAGAGTGAAATGCTGCCGATACACAATAGGTGGGTGAGCATATTGTGATAAGGATGTGGAATTTTGCAAACAGGTATCGATAGAATGAGTGAGTGGAGAAGACTTGGCAAATGCAGTTTCATGTCGGGGCATTATTATCTGTTAATAGGTTCACAGCTATATATTCAATTTGCAATGTTGCAACCCCACATAAGAGCGCAATCGCTCGCTGTTGCAGATTTTGTTGACACATTGTTACCACTGTTTTTAATCATGTGTTGGTTTCAGAGTGAAAATTGTTTCCACTGTACCGGAGGTGCCAGAGACACGTTTATCAATTCAGCCGAATATACGATAAACAATGTCCCTTTCAAAACGTGAGGTTCCATTCCAACCATGCACCAACCAAAATTTCCAGAGCCGTGGAATGCGAATGGCCACATGCTCGGGGGATTGAGAGTGACGGCTCCATGATAAGGATGTGGAATTTTGCAAACAGGTATCGATAGAATGAGAGAGTGGAGAAGACTTGGCAAATGCAGTTTCATGTCGGGGCATTATTATCTGTTCATCGGTTCACAGCTATATATTCAATTTGCAATGTTGCAACCCCACATAAGAGCGCATTCGCTCGCTGTTGCAGATTTTGTTGACACATTGTTACCTTCGCTCGCTGTTGCAGATTTTGTTGACACATTGTTACCAATGTTTTTAATCATGTGTTGGTTTCAGAGTGAAAATTGTTTCTACTATACCGGAGGTGCCAGAGACACGTTTATCAATTCAGCCGAATATACGATAAACAATGTCCCTTTCAAAACGTGAGGTTCCATTCCAACCATGCACCAACCAAAATTTCCAGAGCCGTGGAATGCGAATGGCCACATGCTCGGGGGATTGAGAGTGACGGCTCCATGTCAAATAGTGCTGTAACAAAAGTAACTGATTTATAATGCTCTGAATGAAACCGAACGGAACTCTCCCTAAACTTTTCCCAATTCACTCGGAAAATGATGGTGTTGCATGCACGTGGGTTTAAGTAATGAACAGTTTATTGTCAGTAACAGGGGTGGGGTGCGGCAGGATAGTGAGGTTTTCGCGTGGCTGAGATGTGATCTCGTCGAACGGGGAATTCAAACGCCCACAGAACAGAGAGTTGGTTGATCCAGGAACTCACTCCCATCTTCTGTTTCAGTACCAACAAAAGACATTGCGGGAAAATCTCAGCAGGTCTGGTAGAACCTTGGAAAGGAAAATCGAGTTAAGACTTCATGACCAGTGACACTTCTTTCTCCATGTCCATCTCCCTCTGCCTTACACACCCTTCCTTTTTATTGAATATCTCCTGACTTCCAATTTATACTCAGATATTCTTTTTTTACTTCCTCCCTTAGATTCCGGATGGCCAGGGACCAGAAGGCATCGGTGGATAGTTAGAGTTTTCAGCCCATCTAGTCTGCCCGACCATTCGATCATGGCTGATATCTTTCCCAACCGAATTTTCCAGCCTTCTTTCTGTGAGACTAAGCTCCCCTGAATTCCTGATCCAGTCTATTTCCCAGAATGGGTCTGAATCCGCCCCAACCCTTTGTGGGCGGCACGGTGGCACAGTGGTTAGCACTGCTGCCTCACAGCGCCAGAGACCCGGGTTCAATTCCCGACTCAGGCGACTGACTGTGTGGAGTTTGCACGTTCTCCCCGTGTCTGCGTGGGTTTCCTCCGGGTGCTCCGGTTTCCTCCCACAGTCCAAAGATGTGCAGGTTAGGTGAATTGGCCATGTGCAGGTTAGGTGAATTGGTATGGGTGGGTTGCGCTTCGGCGGGTCGGTGTGGACTTGTTGGGCCGAAGGGCCTGTTTCCACACTGTAAGTAATCTAATCTAATCACATCTGCTGGCACCGGATACACCCCGTCTGTATGTGATCGAACACAGTTTCAGTCCCACACAGCAAACCCGGTCTGTTCGGAGCAAAGCAATACCCACTGCGCGACAGATATATGGGTCTCTTGCCCCAATTGTTTTTTCTGCGAGGGATTAGTTAGCTCCTTCACCACTCACGGCAAGGGCTGGTGCTCCAAAATGTGGGGAGAAAGAAAATAGGTACAAAAGTTTGGATAGGTTAGGTCAAGGGTTATTGTAAGCATAAGTGGAGTTCCTGCTTCAGAGTCTGAGTTTGAATCGCATAGACTTGGATCCAATTCGCCTTCAGGAAATAAAGATTTATTTCTCTTCTTTTGGTTGATCTGAATGAAAACTATTTCCTGCTTCCACACAGAGCACAGACGCGGATCTGCCAGAATCAATCCAACGAGAAGGATAATTGATTGCATCCAACTGGAAGGATAATTGCGGCAGATACCCGAGACACCTGTCACCGCAAATCGCTTCTAAGAATCTCGCCTTTCTCAGCTGAAACTATCTCACTGTTCCTTCAATGTCGTTTGTTTTAATTCTCGGCACTCCCTCCCGAGCGACATCATGGATGCATTTCTGTGCTGAGTACTTCCACGATTCTGTAAAGTAACTTACTATCGCAAGCTCTCGAGTAATTATGGATGGGCAGTGCAGCTGATCCCAAAGAGTGACGTGCATACTCCAGAAATTCGTTTCAAACAGCTGCAATTTCGAAGTGGAAACACGAAAGTATTCGGGAAAAAGTGAGAAGTTTCGAATTGGGAGTCGGATAAACTGAAAGTCTATGATGAATGGGAGACGTGAGGAAAGAATTGAGTTTGATGCTGTTGATGCAAGGCGCAATGTCAGTGCTAATGGATTAGCCCTTACTACCCACTGTTAACACCGACTCACACACCACTCCTGGTAAATTCACCACAATTACCCTGATCTTTTGGTATGAGATTCCCTCTGTGCATATTCACGCGTTTTATCGGCCCCGAGAGGATGAACGCATCCTCTTTATCCTGCCAGATTACAGAGGGGAAGGCAATAGTTTGAAAGCAAAGCAAGAAGAGATTTCCTCTTTCGGTGCATTTTCAGTGAAGGAAGACCAGCTGTGAACTGTTCTTTCCTGCATAAGCACAGGTTTATATATATTCTCATCGAGCAGCTTTACTACTGCAAGGAAGTCTGAGTTACTGTGATCAAATAGTTAATTAAATGCACATATGGATTTGAAGAACACCGTATGCGGCTTTGTCAGTTGAAGCATCTGGTAATAACCAGGCGAGTATGGTGTGAAATGCTCTCAAATGTTCCGTACATTGAAAGTTCATTACATAAACTTATTGTAAAAGCCGTATTGTTGATCCAATATCGCGAAAGTGACGGCTCAGCATGCTTCTTGTGTCTGAGCTCAGCCCGTTGTTAGTTGGTGATACCAAGCCCTGCCGCCTGCTGTGGGCCCATTAGTCAATGTTCTATCCTGCTCATCCAACACCGGGATTCTTTACTCTGTTAAACAATGATTTCTCCATCTCTTCTACTTTTAGTCTCTCGCTGTCAGAGCAAGTCTTGTTTTAAAATAATGAAGTGAGACAGGAGACACTGCAGGCTTGCCAGGAAATGTTGTGGTAATAACGCATCCATTGCGAGATGACAGCTCTCATTGTCTGCTGTCACCATGGCGGAGAAAGCCACCGAATTTCAGACTTTTCCAAGAGTAGGCATAGAAATTGAGGGATATTGACAGACAGAGAGTGGGAGAATGTAGAAGAGAGTGAGATGGTACAGAGAGACAACGGGAGACAAAAAAATAAGCATACGAAGGTAGACACTGAAAACAGAAGCTCTCCATTCAACGTTGTTGCTCATGGACAGAAAGGACAAGATAAAGGTAATGAGTATGGCCAGCCTTTCACCAACTCAGGAGAACAGCAACAGCATTACAGCCGATATGACATTTTTCATTTTACAGATGATGTTTGTCAGCTAATGAGAGATTCTGATATGTATGCTGATTCATGAATTGAAAATGGCAATTACCCAGGAATTAAAACAATAAAATGCACAAGTAACCTGATTCTGTCGATATGAAACATTAAATCTCTTTGTCTCCACGGGTGCTGTCAGGCCGGCTGAATTTGTCTGTCAATTCCTGTTCTGGATTCAGATTTCCAGGATTCGCACTTACTTGTTTTATGCCAGTCTGAATCGTGTTTGTGACAAAACTCCATCAATTGCCAGCACCATACAACATTCCCTGCTTTGGGAAGGCTGTCAACAACATAACCCGTCAGAGGAAATCTCCCATTGCCACAGCAGTAAGAGTACTGTATCTTTACCACTAGACTTCAAAGGAAAATGAAATATGATGCTGTATGTTTCCATAATGAATCCCCTTTTATCTTTTCATTTGTGATCATTTTAGCTGCACATCAATTTTTCAAGGAAAATGAAATATGATGCTGTATGTTTCCATAATGATCCCCTTTTATTTTTTCATTTGTGATCATTTTAGCTGCACATCAATTTCCTTCTTTCTTCCATTTCTTTCAGCGTGGAAAAGGCCTTTCCGCCTATCTGCAGTGCGGGAGACCGGATATTTATCTACTCTACCCCCAGTTTCCAGCATGAGGCACTTAACCTTGCATGTTCTGATGTTTCCAGGGTAAATTTCAATGAGATACTCCCTGTGCTATAAATGACACAATCATAGGACTGAACTTTGACGTGGTCACACTGTATGGTAATCGCCCTGAGGAAATCATCCTCATTTTCATCCACACAGGTGGACAGACAGACAAATCCCCCGAGAGCAGGAGAGATGTCAGGATGAGACCAGTTTAACGTGCTTCACATCCGCCAGTTTCTCCGACCACCTCACCGCAGCATGTCAAAGATTT
>NW_025213216.1:25482-29325 GCF_004010195.1 Chiloscyllium plagiosum
TACTCAGTGTCCTGCATATCGATATGAGGAACAGCTGTCCGTGGCATTTACGGGCTAGATGAACTTTATGAATGCAGCTCGTACGTTGTCAGCCTCTTTCTCCTATATATTGTTTCGTGCAGATCCTTGGTGGAATCTCGTCAAATACTTTGTCCTGTACTTGATGGGTCTTGGGTCTTGTGTTCTCAATCCCCAACACTCGGAAGCGGAAACTATTGATTGAAACTAATTCAATTCATAACACTCACAGGACCGCAGCGTTTCACATGAGTTTCAGCAGCGCTAAGAATGTCATTGAGAAAGGGGAGGAAAAGGCTGGAAACCTTTTTCACAGCTCCGCTGAAAATTCCAGCAACAACTCCGAGGACCGGAGCTTCACATCTTTCTGCTCCAAAACTCTATGGTTTTCTGCCGCAGAGAATTGCATCCTCAACTCCCGCGTGCAAGGTGAGGATACCAAGCCCGACACTATCAAGGATGGTAGTTAGAGCGAGGGCAACACCTGTCACTATCATATGGACAGCCACAAACACACTCTTTTCATATGGAAATCCATTCCTTCACACTCTCTTCATTTTACCATCATCCCAGAGATTATGTCACTATCATATGGACAGCCACAAACACACTCTTTTCATATGGAAATCCATTCCTTCACACTCTATTCATTTTACCATCATCCCAGAGATTATTCTGATTAAACAGCTTTGCACTGCCTCTCTGACAAGGAGACCATTGATTTATAAAGGTCAGAAAGTCTGTCCACAATCGCCGAAATACTGCCTCAACAACACTCCACAAATCCTACACATGATTCATTTTGTAATGAAGGCTGACATTTCATTTCCTGCCCTGGTTAATGGATGCCCTGCATAAATTCTGTTCATGATATATGACCACGGACATTCCGGTCCTTTTTGGCAGAAGCACTTCCCAACCTCTCACCTTCTAATAAATACAATATGAAAGGGAATGTATAAGTTAACAAAAAAGAACAAAGGAAATTTACAGCCCAGGAACAGGCCCTTTGGCCTCCAAGTCTGAGCCAATCCAAATGTACTGTCTAAACCTGTCGGTCAATTCCTAAGTATCTGTATCCCTCTGCTCTCCATCTACTACATCTGTCCACAAGCATCTTAAATGAATCTACCGTGCCTGCCTCTACCACCTCTGCTGGCAACGCCTTCCAAACGGCCACCACACTCTGTGTGAAGTACTTGCCTCGTGTAACCCCCTTAATCTCTCACCTTGAAAGCGTGACCTCTCGTTGTTGAATCCTTCACCCTAGGAAAAAGCTTGTCTCTATCCAATCTGTCTATACCCTTCACGATTTTGTAAACCTCAATCAGGTCCCCCCTTAATCTCCTTTTTATTAATGAAAATAAACCTAACCTACTCAACCTTCTTTCATAGTCAGCACCTTCCAACCTCGTAAATCTTCTTTGCACCCTCCAAAAGGCGTCCATATCCTTTTGATAATGTGGCGACCAGAACTGTATACAGAATTCTAAGTGCGGCTGAACCAATGTCTTGTACAATGTTAAAATGACTTGCCAGCTCGTATACTCAATACACCGTCCAATGAAGGCAAGCAAACCATATGCCCTCTTGACTACTCTATCCACCTGTGCAGCAACCTTCAGGGTACAATGGACCTGCACTCCCAGATCTCTCTGCCCAACAACTTTTCTCAAGGCTCTTCCGTTCATTGTATAATTCGCTTTAGAATTAGTCTTGCCTACATGCATTACCTCACATTTGTCTGGATTGAAAACCATCTGTTACTTTCCGCCCAAATCCCCTCCCTCGAGATCCTCCTGCATTCTCTGACAGTCCCTTATGCTTTCTGCTACTCCAACAATCTTCGTGTCATCTGCAATCTTGCTGATCATACCAACAGTGTCCTCTTCCAGATCATTTTTTTATATTACAAACAACAGTTGCCCCAACACTGACCCCTGTGGATCACCACTGGTCACCTTTCGCCATTTCGAGAAACTCCCTTCAAATACTCCTCTCTGTCTCCTGTTTCGCAACCAGTTCTTCATCCACCTAGCTAGAATAACCTGCACACCATATGACTTCAATTTCTCCATTAGTCTACCATGGGGAATCTTATCAAACGCCTGACTCAAGTCCATGTATATGACATGTACAGCCCTTCTTTCATCTAGCAAATTGCTCACTTCCTCAAAGAGCTCAATTAAGTTGGTAAGACACGATCTCCCTTGCACAAAACCATTTTGTCTATCACTGTAAACCCGTTCTTTTCTAAATATAAGTAGATCCTATCCCTCAGTACCTTCTCCAGCAACTTTCCCACCACTGACGTCATTCACACTCGTCTTTGGTTATCCAGAATATTCCTACGACCCTTCTTGTACAGGGGGACAACATAAGCTACCCTCCAATCCTCCGGCACCTCCTTAGTGATTCTCCTTAATTCTGCACTCTAAAGTTATTTCATAACCGGTTTAAGCCCGCTTGATTCCTCGTTTAAGACTTATCCTACTTTTCCGATATTCTTCCAGGGCCCGTTGTGTTCTTAGCTGCCTAGACCTTATGTATGCTTCCCTTTTCCTCTTGGCTAGTCGTAGAATTTCTCCTGTCATCCACGGTTCACGAAAGTTGCACTTCCTATCCTTTGCCTTCAACGGGACATGCCTATCCTGCACTATCCTTAACCTACCTTTCAAAGCATCCCACGTCTCAAATGTGGACTTCCCTTCAAACATCTGTGTCCATTCCACAGTTCCGAGCTTCTGCCGAATTTTGATATAATTTGTCTTGGCTCAGTTTAGTACTCTTCCCTTAGGACCACTCTCTTCTTTATCCATGAGTATTCTAAAACTTACAGAATTGTGGTCACTGTTCCCAAAGAAATCCCCCACCGCAACTTCTACCACCTGCCCTGGCTTGTTCCCCAGTACCAGGTCCAATATGACCCTTCCCTCGACGGACTATTGACATACTGCAGTAGAACAAACTCCTGGACATTTCTTACAAATTCCACCCCATCCAGACCTCTGACGCTAAGTATATCCCAGTCAATGTTGGGAAAATTAAAATCTCTCATTACCACTACCCTGTTGCCTCTACATATTTCCAAAATCTGTTTACCTATTTGTTCTCCTACCACATGCTCACTGTTGGGAGGCCTGTAATACAACCCCAACAGTGTAACTGCACTCTTCTAATTTCTCTGCTCCACCCATAATGCCTCATCAACGAAGGCCTCCATAGTGTGCTCCTTTAGCACAGCTGTGATATCGTCCTTGACCAACAATGCAACTCCACCCTTCCCTTTTACTTCCCACCCTGTCCTGTCTGAAGCGTCTATATCCAAGGATGTTTAATTGCCAATCTTCATGCCCTTCCTTCAACCAAGCCTCTGTGATTGCAATGACATGATACTCCCAGGCACCAATCCAAGCCCTAAGTTCATCTGCCTTTCACACTATACTCTTTGAATTAAAGTAGACGCATTTTAGGCTCCCAGTTTTTTTGTGCTCATCTACTCTCTGTCTACTCTTCCCTTTATGAATGCAATCTTCATAATTCTTGCAGTCTCCGGTGTCCACATCATTGCCTACTTATTTTCTATTCTGGTTCCCAGTCTCCTGCCACATTAGTTTAAATATTCCCAAATGCAGTCGCAAAAACTCCACTAAGGATATTGGTTCCAGTAGACCGTCCATTTTGTAATAGTCCCACCTGCCCCAGAACCGGTCCCAACGTCCAACAAATTGAGCCCCTCCCTTCTACACCATCTCTCAAGCCATGTGTTCAACCTGTCTTTTTTTTATTTCTACGCTGGCTAGCACGTGGCACTGGTAGTAATCC
>NW_025213216.1:29884-31432 GCF_004010195.1 Chiloscyllium plagiosum
TTTGTTTGGAACTGAGAATTAACCGGAATTCAGAATGGTTAGGATAATATAACTTGAGCAGCTATGAAAAACAAATCTGTATCTGCTCAAATCTTTCAAGTATTAACTCACAATCCATGACTCACGAAGGAATTAATATAAAGCTGACATGACAAAGAAATGCTCAAAAATAACTTCAGAGGATATTGGGGCGCAAGAGAGAAATATAGGTTAAGTGAGTAGTCAAAGGCCTGACAAATGGAGCTTTACGTGGATAAAAGTTAAGTTGTCCATTTTGACTGGAAGAAAAGCATTTTGTTTTGTTAGAGCGGAGATTCCATAGCTCTGACATGCAGCGGGATCAGAGTGTTACATTACCTGAATCTCAAAGTGCTAGCAGTACGTAATTAGGACAGTGAATAAATGTTTTCCTTTTATCATGGGGGAATTTAAACACAAAAGTAGAGAGCACTGTTGAGCTTGTATCTTGAATGCTATAATTCTTATCGGTCACCTTGTTTATGGAAGGAAGTAAATATGTTGGAGGCAATTCGGAGAATGCTTACCAGAATAATACTTACAGAATGACTTGTCATACAAAGGGAATCCGGATAGTCTAGGCTTTTGTCAGTTTGTGGCTCGGAGAGGAAGAGGCAAATTAATTGAAACAAGATGTTTCCTCTGACAGAAGAGATGAGAATGAAGGATTGCTGCCTAATATCAGTGGTTGCCCATTTAAAACACATCGAGATGATTTGTTTTCGCTCAAAATGTGGAAACTCTGGCACGTTATTAAAGCAGATTTATGGAATATTTTAAAGGCAAACATAAACAATTTCTTGTTGAGAGAGAGATGGCGAAAGGTTTTCAGGGTAGGCAGGAATGTGGATTTAAAGTTACAATTAATGAGACATATTCATGTTGAATATCTAACTCATCCCTGTTTGTATGGGATGTGGCAGGTTGATTAAACTGATAAATTGGAGTTTCAATGTAAAGATCCAACAAACAAGTTTATAATGCTGAAATCCTCCATTTCAGAGCTTTTTCAATGGTTGAATTTTTCAAGTTAATGAATGCAGTGATCACAAAGACAGTTTTAGTCCAATGTGTGACTTAATTAAGATTCATCTAGTACACAACAATGTGAAAGAAAATTAGTGCCACTTCCTGTAAGTTCTATGGAGGGGCTTCTGTCTGAGTAATTCCACAGCAATGCAACAAACACCAACCTACGGCAGTCACATTAACAAAGTTGCTTTTATATGTCTATAATGTTTGCATTTTTCTGAGAGATGAGAGATTTTGTTTGCTGAAAAAATAGTTGCATCAATACAAAACCTTCAAAAGTGGTCAGTGGAAAATTGCTTGCCCATAAAATATTCAGATTTCAATTTGTATTCGAACATTTAGATAGCTGAACTCTGATGAAAGAATAAATATATTGAACAATTAGGTTTCCCATATCCTCTGCTCCCCTCATTCTGCCTGTGATGTCTTTCAAAGCCCCTATGAAAGTTTTAAAGAAAACACCTGCTGTTTTCCATTGTCCCACTACCTCTGGAAGTT
>NW_025213217.1:0-1513 GCF_004010195.1 Chiloscyllium plagiosum
AATGTCTAAAGATTCACAAAGCTGGAGAATGGAGTTTCTGTTTGCCTCTTGATGATTTTTCAACATTCCACTTTGCAACATTTTCCCAGCACCTTTTTCACAATCCCCTGCTTTGCACCAGGTCAAGAGATGAGGAAATCGTCTTATGTGGAGAAATTCCCGTCTCTGAAAACGGTCTCTTTGAAGCAAATAAAATTAATGGGAGATATCTTGAGGAAGTTTAATACGATGTCGGAGGTTACAATGGGGATGGGAGAGTTGATGATCAGGAGGAACATTTGCCTCTGACCAGTTCAACTCCCCAGATGACTGGGATTGAGGACATTTAATTGAAAACAGCATTTGTGTCGAATAAACTTTGCGAATTCTAAATAAACTACACAGGTCCGGCATTATCTGTGATTGGAGGAACAGAGCGAACGCTTTGAGTCAGGTCCGTTTCCGGTTCACAACCCAAGTTTCCTGCATGTCAACAAATGAGCAGACCTGACAAAATGTAGGGTTATTGAGACGTGTGTCCTGTAGTTTGAGGGATTACGTATCCACCGGAAAGTCATTTAAAATCAACAGTGAAGGAATCGTAGTTATGATTGAAACCTGCGCGAGGAACCCGTAATAGATATTTAATACATTGCCATACCCACTCAGCCACAATTATGACCCTGAGATGCTGCTTAATATTTAAATTGGTGCTTCCAAGAGAAAATGTAAGTACACTATTCGGTTTGTTCTGTCTGCTCAATGACTCCAAAATTTGGGGTCCCCCTGTAAGTGATTAGAATGGAGGAGGCTGATAGGAAATGGGATTGAACGACACATATTGATTAGAGATAGAGTGCTTGGGAAGATGCATTTTTATGACCAGAGAGATGAGTAATAATGTAATGGATCGAGAAATGAAGCTGTCATAGTATTTTAAAGAGCCTTAATATCACTATCTGTGTCCCAGGCACTGAAGAAAATTTGAAGCAGATGTGTCGTTTTCAAATCTAATATGCCCAATCCGGGCAGTTAGTTCTACCAGATGTTTAAAAGAAACTGCGACAAATACTTAGAATTGACACTGGAGACGCAAGTGAGATTATGCCTTACATTTAGCGTTTGTTCTGCTCTGATTGCTATCCGGGATAGTATAGGACTGGGTGTCCTAAAAAAGGAGAAGTGTTTACCCAATTAAGACACAGATGAGGAGGCTGTTGTCACATTCTCAGTGGAGCAAATACGTGTACTTACTTTCAACAGAGAGGTCTGTCAATATTGGGTATATTTACGGCTTTAATTACTTATCTCTCTGTTAATAGCATGGAGCAAGTGGCATTGCGAAATGTGTCCAAGTTTGCTGAGATAGACAATAATGGGAGTGCATGTTGTGGTGAGGACGTGGGAATCTGCAAAGGCGTATAAATAGTTTGAGTGAGTTAGGGAAACACTTTGCAGATGAAGTTTCATGTTGAGAGAGTCTGGTTGGAAGAGTCAAAAGGCAGAGCACTATTAAAATAGAGGGAAAATAGAA
>NW_025213217.1:2057-6905 GCF_004010195.1 Chiloscyllium plagiosum
CTGCGAGGGACCTGGTTGTGTTTCTCAATCAGCAATCAAATGTTACACTGGTGACATCAACAGTTCCCTCAAACAAAGAACTAACCACTGCTGAAGACGGAAGTGCAAGTGAGGACGACATGTGCTGGAGATCAGAGTCGAGAGTGTGGTACTGGAAAGAATAGCTGTTCAAGCAGCATCCGAAGAGCAGGAAAGTCGACGTTTTGTGCATAAGCCTGATGAAGCATTCATACCCAAAACGTCGATTCTCCCGCTTCTTGGATGCTGCTTTACATGCTGTCCTTTTCCAGCAACAAACTTTCAACTGCGACAGACTGCCGTATATCCAAGTTCCCAGGGACTGAATCAGAGAGTCTGAGTGCCCTGAGTACAACTATTGGAGACACCTCGCCGTGGCGTTTGGGGGCAAGTTGTTCTTCATGAGTGTGGGTCTCGATTTGCCTTCCTCTTGGTCCTTTACAATGTTTTCTGCACTCGTTGCGTGGAGTATTGCTTGTCCACATGTGTCCAGCACATGCTGGGTATTGGTCATTTGTTCTGGTGAGTTGGTGGCTGAATCTCGCTTCCGATTTATGTTCTCTCAAAAATCCGAATGGTGAGAGGAGTGTGGCTGTCAGTTCTGAGATATTCTCTTCATATATAAGGTAGAGTGCTTAGTATATCGGGTCATAGCATGTCCTCTGAACGTTGTTTCTCTGTAAGGATTCTTCAGGAATATCTATTGTTGGCAAAGCCTTTCTGGAGTAGCCAGTGAAAACAAAGGCGAACTGCCCCTCGTCGCAATACACACAGTCGACTGGACAAACAAGTTGGACTCGGTCAACACATAAATAATAGGAGAAGCCAAATAGAGGGCGGCAAGAGAATTTCTAGAAGGACAACATTCATCCATGAACTCCATAAACAAGCACGTTGAGCTAAACCCAAAATACTGGGACCTGCAACGAAATAACAGAACCAACAAACGAACTCAAATCAATTCCAAATGCCACAGGACAGTCACGCTTCACAGGAGTCTCAGCACCCCTGAAGATGTCGCTGAGAATGGGGAGGAAACGGCTGCAAACCAACTTCCCAAAACCGCCAAATTTACCCACAACTGCACCCTGCACAAGAATTACATACCTTTACACAAACCTTGAAACCCCAAAACAGTCCGGGACGTGGCAGCCAGGAAATGAACTCTGGACACCCACGTGACAGGTGAGGATAGTAAATATCACACGACAGAGGAGGTCAGAGCTAGCCAAGCTCCCAGCTCCTTGTTCGTAACCTTGTTAAAAATAACTGATTGACTCTCCTCATCCCATTTCCCATCCTTTGGCCTTGTGTGCCGTCAACATTACAAATTCACAAGTGAGCACCTCAGAAGGTTATTAGGGTTTCTGCCGCTCTGACGCTTGGAGACAGTGAGTTCCAGATTTCAAACACTCGCTGTCTGATTAAGTTTTATATACAACTACTCAAACGTTCTTGCAGCTGACCTTAAATCTCCAGTTCACTGGTGATTGACACCTCCATCATAGGGAAACGTTTCGCTCAATGTGCCCAATCCATAGCCCTCATTATTTTCTACATTTCAATTATGTCTCCTGTCAATCTCCCCTGCTCTCAGGAAAATAACTCCAGTCTGTCGAAACACTTCAATAGCTGTGCTTCTTCAATCCAGACAAATCACTTCTGCACTGTTTTGATAGCTGTCATATCGCTTCTATCATGCAAATTGCAGAATTGTAATCAATACCCTAGCGACAACTGAATGATGACATGAAACAAATGTGCAGAAACCACCGAAATTGGTCTTTTCCAATAAAGTCTCTTCACCTCGATTCGGTTCAGATCCTTTTTCGTGAACGTGATGCTCCAATACTCTCTGGTTCATTCAAATAAATCACTTTCCGTGAGGATTGAACTTGCAACCACCTTACTGAGTGCAGTAAGTGGTTTTTAGGTCCTGATGGTGATATTGGGGCACGTTCACCGAGCAACAGTGACTTAATGGTGTCAACGTGAAAGTGAGTGTGAGACGGTGGAATGCATCAGTGACATGGTAGGACTGACAGAAAGGGGGGATAATGTTTGTGAAAGAGAGCGAAGTCTCCAATATTGGGTGAATTGGAATCCTGATATATGAATTGCAATAACGTCAGAGAGTAGACTGACGGAATAAAATCATCACCTTGGAGATGATTTTCCCGTTAAAAATGGATTGATTCATTTCAGTGTTTGTTTCACACAGGTCACGTCGCATAACATGGAACAAATGTGCCATGCCATTACTCGGAAATGAGCGGTCTTTGCTGCAGTCACAACGCAGAGTACGAACCACTATATGACCATGTGAAAAAAAACACGATATAAAAAGCAAAAAACGCAATGGCAGAGGTAGGTGAGAAACAGCACCGCATGAACAACCGGAAATCTTTTCACATACTGGACTGAGGTGTGGATACTGAGATTGAGTTGAAACCTTTTCTTCGATATCCTCAGAGACTGTGGATATTCGATCATTGAGAATGTTGAAGACTGAATCCGATAGGTTCCTACAAAAGATGAAATGTACGGGAGATAATTCACGGTATTGTCGAAATGTAGTTTTCATTAACACCGAAGTTTGACATCGTTATTTTATCAGTTCCACGATACAAGAGAGTAAATATTGTTCACACTCACACCACACCTGTTGCCAGGTCTGGAATCAGAGAAAGTGAGTGGCGCAGAGGCGATGATCTAATCGGAAAGTGGAGTGAATGCTTGTTTCTACTCTGTTGTCCGCTGATGAAATCCATGAGACCGCAGTACTTCTATGAAAGCATAGGGCCGATGAAATACTGAGGCTGGAAGCTCCAACCTCAGCTGGAGCAACTGCTGTTCACATGGAGAAGGGAGCATTGCGACATCAGGCTGGGAGGTCTAAAATCACCTGGAGATGCTTGAATTGACATGGCACAGGGAGCACTGGGTTGGGGGTAAGATCCTGAACTATTTTAATCAGAATTGAAATAGTTCCTGGCAGCACACATGATTGTGGATTGAGAGGGGATCTGCCCCAGGGAATTGTCTCAGTTGTAAATAAACAGTTTGCAAAGATTGAGCACGGGTACAGTGAGAAAAATGATTTAATGATGTCGCTCTCTGACATTTCTTGTATGTCTGACTCAACAGTCGGTCCTTTTTGGAAGGGTTTTTAAATCTTTTTTTTTCAGACTATTCAATTTCCTGCAAGCTTGTTCAGGTCATTAATGTAATCTAAAAATCCGAACATTAAAGGAGATATATGATGTTGTGATTCGGCTTGAGTTTCCCTCGAATAATGGAGGAACAACAGGAGAGAGGAGGTGGAATTTATCAGATTGGCCATAATCAAATTCAATATCTGGGCAGACAGAGGGTGAAAGGAAGCTTCATGTGGACAAATCTGTTTTCTTTGCCAATGAAACTGACCACGTGACAATGTGGTGACGGCATCTGTGACAGGATTCCTTTCAAAGCCTCGGTTCAATAAATCACCCCAAGAATATTAGTGTCAATGTGTCGGATTCTGACAGAAGGGGAAGATGCCTGGATAGTCCCTTCTGTGTCGGCCATTTCAGCATTTGTTCTCCATCAGTTCCGTTTCCAAAGGAGTTTCTGAGGATTTTGAAACTTGAGATTGGGTATTTGTTTCGTTTCCTTGCCATTCCCTGGAGCTGCAGCAATTGAGCACTTGGGTCTGGTAAATACAAAGTAGTCAGAATAAACTATTTCAGATTCCACTTCTGTGGTGACCATGTATACTCAGGGGATTTATGGAAGGGGTTCTTGCACTTGCATATCAGGAATTAAATCCACATCTTAGCCTCACAGCAACTCGCCATCAGTTTGGTAAAGCCGAAAGGCCTTGCTGTCGAGCCAAACAGGATTCCAACCTACAAACTCCTGACCCGTAGACAGTTGCATTACCCATTGCGCCACTGGCCAGGACATTACGGAATGTATCCAGGCCGCAAAGCAGTGTTGTTAACACGAATATGAACAACAACGTTCATGTTCACAAGTTGAATATCCAGCAAAGATAATTACCGTCACTGCTTCACATCAATGGCCCCCACTTTTTGAAGCAACAGACGCAAAGGAAATACGTCTGCCCCCATGAAGCTGACATTCACCAGATATCTGCGCTAGTATTCAATGAGATCACTGTTACTCTGATAAATTTCAACTCTAGTTCCCTGCTTTTCGTCCATAAATCGAGGTAAACTCGAATGTAATCACATTGGATGTTCCCGTTAATTTTCGTAGCTTTAGATTACTTTACAATCTGTGCGACTTCACAGGAAATTCAATAATACGAAACAAGCTAAAACTCGCTTCTGTAAATTTAACTCAGTGCAGAGTCAGCCATATGAGAAAAGTCACAGAGCGTAAAAAATGCCCCTGTTTCTCTCTGCACAGATTTGGTTCCCTACAAACTGGAAACAGGCCATTTAGACAATCAAGTGCACACTGACTGTTCAAAGAGGAACCCACAAGATTCACTCCCCTCTGAGTAATGCACCTAACCGTATCGGCAATTTAACATGGTCATAGCAACTGACCATTTTATATTGTGAGAGAAAACCAGAGAACCCGGAGGAAACCCGCAAATATTCAAGGAGCATGTTCAGACTCCACAGAGACAGTCGCCCAGTGCTGGAATCGAACCCGATCAATGGCGCTTTGAGAGTGCAGAGATAACCACTGAACTCCTCCACGAGTAGAACATTTGCAGGATTTCTCTTTATAACTGAGACATTTACCTTAGGAAGCATATCCCCACAGTCCTCAAATATGTGTCCTGCTAAAAACTATTTCACTTCAGATTAAAAT
>NW_025213217.1:6974-8590 GCF_004010195.1 Chiloscyllium plagiosum
CAGGTGCGGTTCCATCCCCCAGCATAATGTCACAATTCTCCCTGCTCGACAGCAATTCAATGTGCTCCGCGTGAGGTTGGAGATTCCAGTCTCAGCATTTCACGCACCTCTGTACCGTCAGAGAAGGACCTGGCCCTCATCGATCACATCACTGGTGGTCTTTTCCATCCCCATTTCAAGCTGGATCTTCAGGGTGCACCACTCACTATAGCCTCACATACCCACTCGCCTATTTATCTGGATGTAGGTGTGCTCACTGAGCTGAAATGTTCATTTCCTGACGTTTCTTCAACCTATGAGGTAACATCTTCATTGTGCCTTCCAGCGAAGGGCTGTTGCAGATTCCTGCTTTGTATTTATATTTTTCTTTGTTCGAGGTGAAAAAAAACGTGATTTTTTTTCGTTCTTTGCTCTCTCTCTCTCTCTCTCTCTCCCTCCTGAGTCGTCTAACTCCTCTTGTTGATGACTGAATCAAAGAAGTGTTTCATCGGAGCTGCATGTGCCTCCGTTTCCTATTCCTCCCTGTTTAGACGTTGCTGACATCAAGGAAATAAAATGGATACGAAGTCATTTGTAAAGAAGTCTAGTATTTCCTCATTTTCTGTTCCAACATGGCTAAGATTTCAGAGCGAAGATATAAGAGTGTGAGTCAAGCAGTTCATCTGAGGAAGTAGATCTTTTCATTCCTGTTGGTGACCGAATAAAACGGCAAATGTGCCCTGTGTTGAAAATCTCGAAAATGTGAATTTGTGCAAATCATGATTAAGGATTTCTGGTTTTGGTTCACAAAGGTTGAGAAACGGCAGACAACGTCCACATCAGGCATTTCTTACTCTCGATTTGAAGTCAGTTGAGAGACCATACATCGGTATCCAGTGTTTGCTGTGACATCAGCAATTGAGCGTTCCCCTTCACACTGAACTAGGCCACCTTCGCATGTAAAGCAAATGCAGTATGACTGGTACAGAAAGGGTCAATGCCCGTTAATTGACCTTACACAGCCATCGGAGGTGTATAATTCGACTTATATTTAGGAACAAGGAGGACAGAAATTTAGAAGAGAAAGTGGTGCTGGAAAAGCACAGCAAGTCGGAACAGCAGGAGAATTGACGATTCTGGCTTAAGCCCTTCATCATCGCCAATAATCTTTCCACGGGGAGAAGGCAACATAACAAAGTTTCACACAGTAATTAATCCGGAAAAATTACATTCCTTTTCACCAAGGCAACAGATATGGACGAGCGAGCAAATTCAAAGACAGTTTTACTAATGTGAACATCAAACACTGATACTCTGCTCACGTCAATCCAAAAGGCTCCCACCTGTAACAATGGAACAAGAATGATGCTGCCTCGTTTTGAACCGGGGATGTCCCGTGTCTTATGTGAATTTCGGTTGGGAAAATTTCCTCTGGAGCACCGAGTCGACAGGAAGCATGTAACCTCCCACTTAAACCGGATAGCCACAAGTACTGCAGACGACAGGAAGCATGTAACCTCCCACTTAAACCGGATAGCCACAAGTACTGCAGACACCAGCGCATATTCAGGACCGCTGCAGATACAAATTTGAAAAAAGAGGTTCATGCAGCAATTAGTTAGAATTGTATTCCTTTT
>NW_025213217.1:9133-12593 GCF_004010195.1 Chiloscyllium plagiosum
AGGATAGCCACAAGTACTGCAGACACCAGCGCATATTCAGGACCGCTGCAGAGACAAATTTGAAAAAAGAGGTTCATGCAGCAATTAGTTGGAATTGTATTCCTTTTCGCCATTAAAGTAGTGTTGGGCGACTAAATTCAAAACAAGGTTTGCTGAAGAGACTGCAATCAATCCCCATCCATCACAATCTGGAAGCCTGTCGCCCATAAGGAAGGAACAGCAATGTTTCTGCCCGTCTCTGAACACGGCCACTTTCGCAGAAGCTGATACTTCTTCTCGACAGAAAGCATCAGGGCTCGCCGACTGCTCTCTTATAAATACTTACCGTCCGTGGTGGAAAATTCCGTGATTATTCAGAACAAGGAAGAATAGATATCGAATCAAATCGTAGATAACAATTAATTGGACTTGTATTCGCTATCACCACAGCGGAGGAATGGGCTGGGACATTCAATGGAAAGTTTACTTGCAAGATCAGCAAGCAATAAGATCCACCCGTGTTCAGAAACAAGCCTATCATTTTTTTTTTGTGCTCGACAACTGGAAACAGGGATATTTCAGTTTGGAGGAGAACGTGATAACCGCTCCCCGACAAAAACACAGCGGGGCCAGTGACCCGATTTAACTGCCCCCGCCCCCACCCCACCCCCACCACAATCCAAGCGGTAATTGCTTTTCTCACGAGTGATCATGTTTGCTGCGCTGGCATCATACCAAACTCGGTCACACACAGAGACATTGCAACAAGCTGCCAATACATATGGAGGGGGCCGGGTTCAGACCCACGTTGGAAACCACACTGGATCCTAAAAGCAGGTAGAGTAAGCATTGCAGGGAGAATGCTGTAGATAGGTGTTGAGACTCACATCTGCCATCATCACATGGTTGAACAGATGACTTGGACTGAAAGGCCTATGCGGCCTCGTCTACCTTCTGGTCTCTGGCTATCAGGTACGGAAGGAGACAGAAACAGTTATTTATATAGTTCCAGGACCTCCTGTCAGAGCTGCTAAACATGTTGAGATGGGATATGTCATTAACAAATCTTGAGACTGTCAAAATGGCCATAGAGTAAATAATAAAAGAGAAGCTAAGGATAAAGTTGGAAGTCAGGAGATATTCAATAGAAAGGTAGTGGGCAGAAAGGCAGAGGGAGATGGACATGAAAAAAGCAGCAGACAGACCTGCTAATATTTTAGGCCACATTCTATGTTTGTCACAGAAACAGAAAATGGGAGAGTTATCCTCGACCAATCAGCTCTCCCTGCTCTTGGAATGTTTGAATGACTTGCTACCACAGATCACTTTCGTCCAGCACTGAATACTCACAACACTGCTCAACCCCACTCCCATACTATTTACCAAGAATAAGCTGTTTGTTGCGTCAACCCGCATAGGCACACAAGAAGATCATTTTCCATGTGAGTTGTGAAACATTCAGTCTTGGCAACTTGCAGTGAATTGAAGAGACTTTTCCCTCAGCAACGGACGTGTCAACGAAGGAATGAGGGTGCCCACAGTGAAAGTTGAATGAAAGCTGGGATCCAGTACGAAAATGAAAGCACCAGAGATCAACAGTCGCAAACATTCAAATTAAAACCGCCAAAACACGCGTAGCCCTTTCGTATACAAGTGCGGACAGTACTGGAGTTGTGATATCGACAGCAGTGAGGTTTAAACCCACAGCTCGATAGAGACTCGTGCTTAGATCCAGCGCAACAGACCGCTGGGCCACGCTACCCCACCAAAGAAGCCCACCAAATCTGTCATGACTAGTATTTCAGCATCCTTCTCCCCCACACCCCCTCCCCCCAGTAATGCATGTCGTTTGGAAGTGGGTTAGATCAATTGTGTGGACGGTTGATTTATGAATCAGAGTAACACGAATACCACGCATTCAGTCCCCGCACCAGCTAAGGTCGCCCTGAAAGTCTCAGCTTTTTATGCTTGCCCCTTGCTTGAAGCTCAGTGACTCTTAGGGTAAAGCACCATCAGTCGTCTCTGTCTCACAAGTGAGGCAGTTGTCCCATTGTCTCTGGGGCTCCGGCAACTTTAACTAGAGAACTTTATTTTGTGTAATGAAAATGGAATAATTGGCAATTTAGCTGTTAGAGAGCTCTTGTGGGAGATTGAAGAATGCAATGATCGAACTCTTCATTAAGATAGAGATTGACAGAGTTGATTCTGAGTCGAGGGGATAAAATCTGAATAGAGTAAATCACGATGACAGAAGGAGGAAAAGGTTACAATAAATTGGGGAACATAACTTAACTGCATGACAAATATCTATCGAGTCTTCTCAAGTCTTTTTTAAATCTTCCTCCTCTCACATTAAAAGTTTATTCACTCATTTTGAAATCCGTCATCCAAGGTAAAATGAATTTGCCATTTACGTTGTCTATACCGTTTTAACACTTTATAAACTGCTCTAAGGTTACCGCTCAATCTCGTACACCCCACTGAAAACGAGCCCCAGTCTTTCCAGCTGCCCCATCAAATACAAAATCTCCATTCCCAACAAAAAACTGACATATCTTTACGGCACCTTCCCCAGCTTAATAATGTTCTTCCTCAAGAATACGACTCCTGGCAATGCCTCAGCAACGCCCTGTGCAACCACAAGATGACGTACCAACTCCTATTCTTAACGGACTGAGCATCATAAACATCTCCTTTACCACCCGATCTACATGTCATGCAAACTTCAAATAATTATGCGCCTGAACCCCTTGGTATTCTATTGGACAACATCACCCAAATGCACACTATTAATTGTCTAAGTATTGATCATTGCATTTATCCTAATTAAACACAGCCTGCTGATCCTTCATCGAGTTACATATTGATCTTTGTAATCTCAAACAACTTTCTTCACAGTCGACTCTGCAACCAATTTTGCTGGCATATATAAAATTATTTCCCATGCTTGGCATATTTTCATTTAAATACCTTATATAAAACGGACGAGCAGAAGTAGACCCAGCACCGATCCCTGTCATTGACTGTTGAGAACAATCCTCCATTCTGAAAAAGAATCAACCGTCACATTCCGTGTCTGTCTCATGCAATCAGAACAATCTTATATCCAACTGGAAAGCTCACCCTGATTCACAGGTGACATAACTGGAAGAATAAATCTACCATTTGGAACCTTGTTAAAGGAATTACCGATGTCCAAGTGAAAAAGTCTTACGGCTCTGCCCTCATAAATCTTCTCAGTTATTATCTCATAAATACAATCATGTTTGTGAGAATCAATTTCCCTCACCCAAAACCATGCTGAACGTTTTTTTTAAACTCAGAATGCGAAAATGTCCTGTCTTTCTGAACGTTTTTTTAAACTCAGAATGCGAAAATGTCCTGTCTTTTAGAATCACTTCCGATAACTTACCCACCACCAAAGCTAGACTCACAGTCCTGTAGTTCACGGGTTTCTATGTGCAACCTTTCTTAAATAAAT
>NW_025213217.1:14609-22039 GCF_004010195.1 Chiloscyllium plagiosum
AGTGGATCCCTTCCCACACACTGGACAGTTGTGACTCCATCAATAAGGTTCCAGCTCATTTGCGAAAATGAATCTTTCCCCACAATCCCTTCAGTTGCACAATTTCCTCCCGAGAGTAACTGCATTTGTGGTTTGTGACTTTGATGATTGGTTAAAGCTTTGCCTAAACACACAACACACATACGGTTTCTCTCCCACTGTAAATTGGATGTTCAATATCTGATCACGTATCATTTTTTGATGAAATTGACAATGTTTACGATTATGTTTTGTAAGTCTTTCCCTTCTAATATCCCGTGAAATTAATGTCAAAGAAAAGAACAAGAGATTGAGAGATAATGTCTCTCAAGACTCTGTCTTCTATGTGAAGGTAGTGACTGAAAGAGATGGAATACAAACACCCAAAACTTGACCAGAGCGTCGTCAGAAGCTTCCAAACACTCCGTCCCCACCACCGAGAAACAACAGCGCAGCAGATTGATGTTAACACCATCACTTTTAGTTTGATTCGATCAGGTGAGTTTCCCTGAAGTGTGGAAGCACGCACTTCAACACAACAATTTCAGACCCACACTCCAAAGAATAACCCACCAAGGCCCATTGCATCTGACTTATGCAGATTAAACTATGGGCAATTTACCAGATTGCACATTTCTGCACTGTTGGAGCAAACCGGAGCACCTGGAGAAAAGCCACACAGACAGGGAGAAAATCTGCAAACTGCCCACAGACAGACACTCGAGGCTGAAATCGCATCTGGGCTTCGACTGCTGTGAGGCACCAGCATTAACCACAGAGCAACCGTGCCTCTTAGTGATCTGCAGATTTCTCTACAGTTTGCACACCATCCTGACTTGTCAGACGTCCACACCTGTTCGACTAAAAAACTCCTCAACAAAGCTACCTTGGAGTGCAGGTTCATAGCGCCTTGAAAGTGGAGTCGCAGGTAGATGAGATAGTCAAGAAGGCGTTTGGTACGCTTTCCTTTATTGTACATAGTATTGAGTACAGGGGTTGGGAGGTTATGTTGCGGCTCTACAGGACATTGCTTAGGCCAATGTTGAAATATTGCGTGCAATTAGTGTCTCCTTCCTATCGGAAAGATGTTGTGAAATTTAACAGGGTTCGGAAAAGATATATAAGGATGTTGCCAGGGTTGGAGGATTGAGGTATGGGGAGAGGCTGAACAGGCTGGGACAGTTTTTCCTGCAGCGTCGGAGGCTGAGGGATGACCTTACAAAGGTTTACAAAATTATGAGGGGCATGGATAGGATAAATCGTGGGTGGTACGTGAATGGAGTCACGTGCCAGAGAATGTGGTGGAGGCTGGTACAATTGCAACATTTACGAGACATTTGCACGGTTAATTGAAAAGGAAGGGTTTGGAGGGCTATGGGCCGGGTGCTGGCAGGTAGGACTAGATTGGGTTGGGATATCTGGTCGGCGTGGACAGATGGACCGAAGTGTCTGTTTTCATGCTGTACAACTATAACTCTGGCAAAATTGTGGCCTTTCTTCAGACTCCAACACAAACGCTAATGCCTCGACATTGTATCCAACCCTCTCCCTAGCAACTATCTAAGTGTGAAAAACACGCGTCATAACCATGGTGAAATGCTTCACCCCGAAATGAGTTTTCAACCACATATCACCATTACCACCAAGACTGCCCACCTACGTTACACAACCCGAATCCACCTATGTTTTGTTCATCTGCTGCTAAAACTCTCATGAATTATTTTGTTCTCCGTGGACCTAACCTTTAATACACTAAGAGCCGTCCTCCCACATTCCCTCTCGACACTTGTCTGATTTTCGCTGCCTCTATTAATGAGTTGACATGAGTTCTGTTTAATGTTTCATTGTTCCTACTATTTCCTGCATCTGAATGAGGTTTCAACCAATGTCCATTCTCATTTTTACCAGCTTTGTCTGTTCACTAGAAGTCCAACAATGGTGTCAGGGAAGGTTATTCAGTCATCCAAACTTGCACATCATCCAAAACTCTGCTCCCCTGTCAGGATTCGCATCACTTCCGGTTTACCCACCAACTCGTATTCGGACAGATGCATTTTAACTTCACTTCCTTCTATTCAAATCTCTTAGTCATTTGGTCTCGACCCAGACCTGTAATATCCTCGGGCTTCCAGCCCTCTCAAGTGCAATGATGCCAGGTCAATAATTGCTAACGCAGCCAGCAATTCGCACGTTCCGATATTGATTTCCTTTTACAAATGCCCTTTCATTTATCTGCGTTACATGTAATTCTAACTTCCCGAGAATTGTCGATTTTAACTGTTACAAATTTGGTGCCTTAAATCTTCGGCTATGAAGGCCATGAATTGTGACACATGTACTCTAACCTTCCCTCTGTCTCAACCTCAGATTTGCACTGTAAAATATGCTTTCAAAACTACATATTTGGCCAGACAATATTTTGTAAACTCGCGATTATCTCATAATTTGATTGGTGCGGACATTTGTTTTATAGAATCATACTGATGTCATTTTTTTTTATTGATTTGGACGCAAATCGCAGGCCCTTCTCCATTTCCTGGTGAATAACTACTTACATTATGGCTACTACGTTCAGCTGTAAAAGAAAGTACTAATCTAGAGAGTCAATGGTTGAATAATAAAATATCTAAGACAGTTGAACGCATTTTCGGAGATAATGGAAGAAAGATCTTGACAGAGAGTTGATCAAGGATAGCAGCGATGAAATGGATCAATAGATGGATATTGATTCAGATTCACATTAGATGCATCAAATCAGCCAAAGCGCCATGTAATGCTTTCACACACAGCAGAGCACAGCACTAGAAGCTGAACTCCGTCGATTACTCAGCAGGTCTGGTTGCATCTGTGAAGAAAACTCTGAGACAAAATTTTGCTTCCACAGTTCAGCGAAACGGAAACGTTGACGCTGATTTCTCTTTATAAATACTTACAGACCTGCTGTGTCTTTACCACATCTTGTGGTTTTATTTTCAATTTGCCGCATTAGATCTTTATTTGATTTTTATTTGGTGCTAATCATTGAATCGTTGTGCTGGGTTATGAGCCACCATTGTAGAAACTCAATTTATTGTTATTATAAATACAACGAATTATTCTATTTATGGACGACGAGCACAATTGACCTATATAATGCATGTAATAGGGAATAAAATATCCTTTGTGTTCTCCAGGGCTATACTATCACAAATTCTGACAGTGAGCCTCACGTTTAACGATAAAGTCTTCATTTTATTTCTGGACTTTGATGAGAGACAGACAACTGCTGGTTGTTTACTTTTAGGGACAGTATACGACAGATGAGCAGAGGGAATGCAACGGCCAGTCATTCGTAGTAGCCAGGCGAATTTAATCCAAAACTGATGGCATCATTAGGAAAAATGGAAAACTGCTCCGAGAAAGAGGAAAGATCTTGACAGAGAGTTGATCAAGGATAGCAGAGATGAAACGGAGCAATAGATGGATATTGATTCATATTCACATTAGATGCATCACATCAGCCAAAGCGCCATGTAATGCTTTCACACACAGCAGAGCACAGCACTAGAAGCTGAACTCCGTCGATTACTCAGCAGGTTTGGTTGCTCTGTGAAGAAAACTCTGAGTCAAAATTTTGCTTCCATAGTTCAGCGAAACGGAATCGTTGACGCTGATTTCTCTTTATAAATACTTACAGACCTGCTGTGTCTTTACCACATCTTGTGGTTTTATTTTCAATTTGCCGCATTAGATCTTTATTTGATTTTTATTTGGTGCTAATCATTGAATCGCTGTGCTGGGTTATGAGCCACCATTGTAGAACCTCAATTTATTGTTATTATAAATACAACGAATTATTCTATTTATCGACGACAAGCATAATTGACCTATATAATGCATGTAATAGGGAATAAAATATCCTTTGTGTTCTCCAGGGCTATAATATCTCAAATTCTGACAGTGAGCCTCACGTTTAACGATAAAGTCTTCATTTTATTTCTGGACTTTGATGAGAGACAGACAACTGCTGGTTGTTTACGTTGAGGGACAGTATACGACAGATGAGCAGAGGGAATGCAAAGGCGAGTCATTCGTAGTAGCCTGGCGAATTTAATCCAAAACTGATGGCATCATTAGGAAAAATGGAAAACTGCTCCGAGAAAGAGTTTGATTTTCAGAAATATCTTCAATGAGGAAAATTTAGCGTTCATGTTCCAACAACCAGCAACGTTTCCTGTCAGTGATTAAGTGAATTCTGTTCGTCCCATGGAATCCCTCAAGCCATGGAATACCTATTTAGATGAGCAATACAACGTTAGAACACACTTAGAACACAGTGCTGAAATCTGTGTTCAGAAGTGTGATTTTAGATGACTGGCACTGATATAATGCGCCAAAGAGATTGTCCGATTGCTCATAAAACTCAGTGATTCGGCATCAATTGCATTTGAACAAGAGGACAATAACAGTGTCAAGAAGTTGCAAGCATTGCACGAGCCTTCACTGGTACTCCAGTTGTTAGGAATCAGCATTCTCACTGCTATTTTCTGGTTTTAATTCCGAGTTGGCGAATGAGAATCGATTGTTCCTGTACAAAATCTGAAAAATAAACATGAATTCCTGTAATTAAAGACAGTAAAGGGAAGAGCTCTGTTGGAGTCAGTGAGAGTTTCACAACAGAGATGAACGCCATTGGTGGAAAGGCTGGTATCCATTGCCTTGCCCTGCACATACACAGTACTACAACAAACAAAACAAACTTTTTATTGAAACATCCAAGTTTGTTGAAGATTTAACTTCTTGAATGCAGAAAAGTTGGTTCACTTGTAGGGCAGCCTACTACTAGAGTCTTTTAATCAGAATGGTGGTTGCACATTTCAGGCAGAGATGAGAAAAAAATCAGGAGAAAATTCCTGCAGATGCTGCAATCCGTATTGAAAACAATAAATGCTGGAAATCACAACGGGTTAGCCAGCATACACGGAGAGAAAGCAAGTTCATGCTTTTAGTTTAGATGACGCTTCATCACATATGAAGTGTGATGTCAAGTGTGATGTGAAGTGTGGAGGATGCAATGTTTATGCAATCGTGAGGAACAGGTTGATCTGTTGCGAGCGAAATTATGTAAATTATACAGATTAAGTGACTGGAATGTGAGAAGCGCCGAATAATAGTGTGACTCTGAACGCACTTCCACGCCTTCCCTTGCTTATCTTAACCAGTTGCATTGTCTATCCCATGTCCTCTCGTTCCTCCACCTACTGGAGTGGGATTCCCTGTTCTTCCTAATTTGGCAGATGGACACCCGATTACTGTACCATCCTCACTTTCCGTGGAAATCTGTACAGTATGGGCTGTAGGGTCTGGCTCATAACGTATATTCAAGGCTGAGAGTGACACATTTTTACTCAGTAAAGTTATGAAGGGTTATGAAGAAATTCATGAATGTGCATTTCAGTATTATCAGATCCGATATGAGTTCGCTAAATCGCGGACCAGACTTGAGCTGAATGTTTTCTTTCTGCCTCTAAAATTAATTTTGTAAAAATATGAATCTGCAAAACTGACTTCGTTAAATTTTGCCAAGTTAAACCGAGGTGAGATGTACAAAGGACGTGAAACAAAGTACAGACATTTTGGGTGATTGATCCGTGTGATCAGTGTAACAGGGTAAGCAGGATAACCCGCCTTCAACATCCACATTGTGCTTGGCTCCACGAGGTCCACACTCAACTCTCACAAACGACCCCTAACCATCCCTTATTCTGCCATCCCATCTCCCATCTGTTCATGTTTAAGCTGAGTGCACGTGGCAATAGCAGCCGACATTGCTGTTGTCGGACTGTCACATGCAGGAAGGTGATCCTGATGGGTCCACACCATAAGTTGTCTTCGAAAGATCAGAGCGTATTTGCTATTGATTATTATAAATGCTAACTATTAATAGACCGTAGCAGTGAAAGCACTGAATCCTAAAGAACGGATTATCCGGGAATATCATCTTGTATACTATATAAATTAGCATTGCATTCTCCCGTTTTTCGTTCGATTCCTTCGACACTGTTTTGGCTTTGTTACATTTGCTTGGTCTATGACACATAGTCTATCGATCCATGTATTACCTCGCAGTTTATCACGCATGAGATCATCTCTCTCACATGGTAATGCATTGGTTCGATAGCTCAGTGGTTAAGCACACTGGCCTTGTAAACTCAAAATTCTCTTCAAGTACCCCATTCCTGCTTGTCTTCACAAGAAATTGTGGAAGATCATTCAGAAGGACAGGAAGCAGCTGACGTAACATATGTACCTATTTCACATGATGAGAGAGTTCAGTCAGTATAAACGACAGAGTGACAGGAATCTCTCGTGAATAACAAAAGCCAAAAACTGTGTCAGTAGAAACGATGCAAGGATCCCAGCAGTCATCCCCGGTGGCACAGCAGCCTGAGTTCCTTTCCCGCTCCGTACACACAGGTTTCTTTGTTCCTGACATGCAATAGACAGACAAAAACATTACGAAACAGAGGGCGGTTGAATTGGGAAATCACTGGAATGGATTGCAGAGGCAGAAACACACATAACCTTCAGAAGCATTCAGATTTGAATTTGTGATGCTCAGGCATACAGGCCAGGTGATGGAAAATGCGAAAAGGATTGTTTTCAGGAGCTTGAAGGCTGTCGACTAACCTGGGCATCGCACTCCGACATTCATCACTGGTAGGCTAAGACTTAAGATTCCGTGCCTTCAGCTCGGCGTCCCAGTTTCGATTTCGCCATCGGGCAATGACGGCTTTTTCTTTGCTGACACAGACAAAAACCAATGTAGAACATCTGTGACAGGAGTCCTTTCAATGTCCCGAATCAACTCATGTCACCCAGAACATCATAGTCAATTTCCAAGGTTCTTCAAGGAGGTGAAGGTACCTCGATAGTCCCTCCTCAACCGGACATTTCGCACTTGATTATCCTCTGTTTCCGCTTCAAATGAGTTTCTGAAGATTTTGAAAGCTAAGACAGGTCTTTTTTTTGTTTCCTTCATATTTCCATTAGCCGCAGCAATTGGGTATTTGGGTTTGGTGTAGGTAAGGTGCCCACGAGTTGCTTGTGGGACCATTTCATCTTCCTCTTCTCTTTCGGCACGGGTAAATACTCCTGTTTAATTTAAAACCAGGTACAATGAATAGATTTAACCCTTGCAGTCATCCGTAAACAATCCGAGTATTCAAGAACTACTTAATATTAAAATTAACAACTTTATTTCTCAAAGTGTAACAGAATAATTAATTAACCACGATTTACAAATTCTTCCTGAAACCTATCTTTTATCTTCACTTCTACTTTGCTCATCTGATGAAAGTCCCAATTAACATTTACAAAACCAACCTTCTTATCTCGAAAGCAGGCAGCTTTCCTGCTTCTATTTGGATAAT
>NW_025213217.1:23177-25692 GCF_004010195.1 Chiloscyllium plagiosum
GCTCCTGGAACATTTGAACCATTGCAGGATTATTCTTTACAACCGAGACATTTCCCTCAGGCAGATATTCCATCAATCCACAAAAATGTGTCCTGCCAGAAATTATTTTACCTCACATTAAAATCTTTCCCTCAGCCTGATGTCCAAGTGCACCCTTCTCCGTATCAATGCGAGCTGCTTTGGGTGAGGTTGAAGCTCCCAGCCTGATGTCCAATACACCCTTCTCCATGTCAATGTAACTGGTACAGTTGAGTTTGGAGGTTCCAAGATAATATCCAATACTCCCCTTTCTTCATGTCAACAGAAGCTACTCCAGGTGAGGTTAGAGCCAGCCGTGACATTTTGCGCCCATCTGTACCGTCTTGGATGGATTTTGCGCACATCTATTGTATCACTGTGCCACATGCCCTGCACTTCCCCAACCTCATTTCCAATTGAGTCTTCCAGGCTGAACTACACAGCTTCTCTGATTCTGGTCTTGTGAACTGGAATTATATGATATATAGCAGCAGTGGTTCGTTTCTTTTGTGAGCAAATTGGTGAAATAACCAATGTGAAGCTACATTGTTATTGGGAATACATTTCAACAAAACCCTGCAATACCCCTAACCCTTTGATGTTTTGTTGAAATCGATCGATATCAGCCTTCAGCAAACTCTAATTTAAAGATTCAGCCCTCTCTGAGCAACCACATCTCAGTAACTGTTTGGCAACTGTGTTGTGCACGTGGGGATGTACCCAAAACATCGTCCAATACTACCGTCATTGCTTTTCGCGTCTTCCTTTGTCTTGTGGCTGTCGCAAGTTCTGATCCAATCTGATTCATAGCAATGGGCATCTTTCCATTTTATGCCAAGTAATATGTGCGTAGCAAACGCGGGTACGAATCAGTCATATTTTACATAAAAATACTCTTTGAGGTGATGATTTTTTGCCTTTAAGTACCCGTTTTCACACATCAAAGCGTTTCATGCAATAGGATTCAAACTAAACCTTTCTTGGAGATTTATCTCCCTTCCACGATCAGTAAACAACCTTTGCATCACTCCTCCAATTTCACTGAGACTTTGTACAATCTAAAACTCACATTAACAGCATTCAGTCTGCGCAGTTGCGTTCACTGTTGCTGGGTGAATGCGCCCAATCCCACCGTCGGGAACTTCCAAAAAAGTCCATCGATTAAGATGCTTCTTACAGTAGAGGAGATTTTGAAAAGACGTGATTGAAATACAAAATATTGAAGGATATGGATCGGGTCGACAAAAAGATCTTGATCGATCACCGCGGAGCACAGATTAAGATTAAAGGCAGATAGAGTTGAAGATTTACGCAATAAAACCTTATCAGCCAGCAGGTGTTTGAAGCTGGAACCCACTGTCTGTCAGAGTCGAAGTAGCAGAAGCCCACATAACCTTCAGAGGCATTCAGGAGTGATTTTGTGATGACAAGGCCAAAGAATGAAAAATGGTATGAGGAAAATCAAGCCGTTGTTTCTGACAAGAGCTCTTAGAAGGTGTTTTAAGGGCTATCAGGCAACCTGCGCAACAGCTTGCTGTCGGCTTCCCTGGTGGTCGAGCGCTTAAGATGCAGCTCTTTCACTGCTGTGGCCTTGGTTCAATGCCCGGTCAAGCAATAGAAGGTGTTGTTTTTTTCTTAAACAGCAGTAACCCACGGTTGAAAATAGAGCATTTGTGACGGGAGTACTTTCAATGCATCCAATCGATTTCTGCCCAAGAAGCAAAAAAAAGAGACAATGTTCTACCCTGTTAAAGAAGCGGATGGTGCTTCGATCATCCCTGCTCAGTCGAATAGTCCAACCTTCCTTCTTCTTTGATTCCACTTCAGGAAGATTTTTGAAAGATTCTCGAAGCTGATAATTGTCTGTTCATGTTGTTTCCTTGCTTTCCCATGAATCGCAGTGATTGGGTGAGTGTGTAATGGAGATGGAAAGGTGCCCATGAAGCGCGTGTGGGAGAATTTGAGATCCCCTCCTGTGATCATGTCAGGACATTATTTCTGATGTTATCGTGGACATTGTTTGAAGGTTCCTGCAGGTCAGGAAATTCAACGTCAGTTCGACTTCAGAAGAAATAGGACGGTTGGTTTGTCAGTGCAAAAAAGCCGACATTGTTTTTGAGCCAGTTAGGAGTCGAAGCTTCACTATCCCGACGCGTAATCAGGAGCGTTATTCATGACTGGCTCCGATATGAATGGCACGATCACCAGCAGTCGGAAGACAGCATTACCACGCAGATACATTTTCTCAGTGTTTGGACATGTATCACCGTTTGGGAACCAACTCAGAGAGGTACAAGTGATAGAGAGTCGTCGTGGACTGGATGGCCTTATGGCTTCAGTCTGCGTGGGAATGACATCACGTGATTACGCCATCCTTCTCGCTGTCTCTGGGCAGAGGGAGAAACAATAGCTCATTTTTAACACTCACTGCAGCGTTGGACTCTGCAGATCACTGTCACTCAGGGAGCGTTTCTCTTCAGTTCGCTACATTTGGGAA
>NW_025213217.1:26920-31439 GCF_004010195.1 Chiloscyllium plagiosum
AACAGCCTCAAGGCCCTCAGCCTTTCCTCATAGGACATTCCTTCCATCCCAGGCAACATCCTAGTAAATCTTCTCTGTACCCTTTCTAAAGCTTCCAAATCTTTCTTATAATGCGGTGACCAGAACTGTACACAATGCTCCAAGTGTGGCCATACCAGAGCTTTGTACATCTGCAGCATAGCCTCCTGGTTCTGGAACTCAATCACTCTATTTATAAAGGTCAAAACACTCTCTGCCTTCTGAACAACCCTGTCAATCTGGTGGCAACTTTCAGGGATCTGTGTACATGAACACCGAGATATCTCTGTTGATCTGCACTCCAAGAATCTAACCATGCGCCCAGTACTTTGCATTTCGATTACTCTGGCCAAAGTGTATCACTTCACACTTGTCCACATTAAACTTCATTTACCACAACTCAGCCGAGCTCTGCATCCTATCTGTGTCTCTGCTACCGACTACATCCTTCGTCACTATCCAGAACTCCACCGACCTGAGGTCGTCCGCCAATGTACTAACACACCCTTCCAAGCCCTCATCCAGGTCATTTATAAAAATGACAAACAGCATCGATCGTTGCGGAACGCCACTAGTAACTGGACACCAAGGTGAACATGTCCCATAAACTACAACCCTCTGTTTTCTTTCAGCAGGGCAATTACTGATCCACAATCCCATTCCTCCGCATTTTGTATAATAGCCGACTGTGGGGAACCTTATCGAACGCCTTGCTGAAATCCATATACAACACATCAACCGGTTTACTCTCATCTATCAGATTGGTCAATGGACTGTAATGACCAGGGTTGTCTCTACTAGCTGTTTTGAACAAGGGAACCACATTTGCTATCCTCCAGTTCTCAGGCACTATTCCTGTCGATAATGATAATTTGAAAATCTCTTCCCTTGCTTCCCAGAGGGTCCTAGGACAGAATCCATTCGGCCAAGGGGACTTGTCTATTTTCACACTCTGCAGTATTTCTAATACCTCTTCCTTGTGAACCTCAATGTCTTCTCGTCTAGATGCAAGTATCTCTGTATCTTCCTCGCCAACATTTTCATTTTCTATTGTGAACACTGTCGAAAAATTTTTCCTTAGTGATTCCGCTATCTCCTCTGATTCCGCACACAACTTCCCACTATTATTCTTGATTTGCCCTAATTTAACTCTCGTCATTCTTTTATTCCTGACATACCTATGGAAAGCGTTAGGGTTAACCCTGATCCTATCCGCCCACAACTTCTCATGTCTCCTCTGGCTCTCTCTTTCGCTCTTTCCTGACTTCCTTGTAACCCTCAAGCGCCCTAGCTGAGTTTTCACTTTTGTCATAATACAAGCCTTCTTCTTCTTCTTGACCAGGGATTCCACTTCCTTAGTAAACCACGGCTCACGCGTTTATATCTTCTTCACTGCCTGACAGGTGCATACTTATCTCGGACACAAAGGAGCTTTTCCTTGAATTAGTTACACATTTTTAATGTGCGCATCCCCTGCAGTTTCCTTCACCATTCTACGCTTCCTATATCTTTCCTAATTGCATCGTAATTTCCCTTCCCCCAGCTGTAACTCTTGCTAGGTGGAGTACACCTTCCCCTTTTCATCAATAAATAACCCTGACAGAATTGTGATCGCTGTCTCCAAAGTGCTCACCTACTTCCAAATCTAACACCTGGCCAGGCTCGTTGCCCAGTACTAAATCTAAAGTGCCTTCGCCCCTTGTAGGCCTGTCTACATACTGTGTCAGGAATCCCTCCTGCACGCACTGGACAAAAACTGACCCATCTATATTACTCGTACTGTAATGATCCAAGTCAATATTTGGATAGGTGAGGTCCCCCATGACAACGACCCTGCCTGTCTCACTCCTATCGAGAGTCATTTTTGCTATCCTTTCCTCTGTGAATATTCGGAGACCTATAGAAAATTCCCAGCATGGTGACTTATCCTTTCCTGTATCTAACCCCAGCCCAGACTACCTCAGTATGGAGTCTCCAAGCATCCTTTCTACAACTGTAATATTGTCCCTGATCAACAATGCCACAGCTCCCCCTCTTTGACCATCTTCTCTGTTCTTAATGAAACAGCTGAATTCCGGAACCTGCAGCAGCCATTCCTGTCCCTGCTCTATCCATGTCTCCGTAATGGCCACAACATCGAAGTCCCAAGTACCAACCCACGCTGGCAGTTCACCCACGTTATTTCGGATGCTCCTCGCGTTGAAGTACACACACTTCTCATCCAGAAGAGATTTTCCAGCACATGCAACCACCTCATCAACCAAACCTGCTTTATATCTATTTACGTGTTCAATGCTGGTTCTCGCTTTTTTGTCTCAGTTGGTCAGCGCGTTTGTCTGAAATATTGGTAGTCCTAGCCCAGACATAGCCTGTAATATTTCAGATCATGCAATGAGACCGACCATGTAACGACACTCCACCCACGAGGATCTCTCCATGTTTCACCCAGAATCCGCACACAGGGAGATAGGGACACGCAGCAAGATGCAGTACCACTCTACAATACCTGTAGAATACGTCAATTGCAGCTTCAAACAGTGGCTTCCAGCCCAGCCTTGTGACACAAGTCACAGAAACGCCTGCTCAGGAGCGGCTCTGACGGTGCGAAAGGGTCAAAATATTTCTGTTTAATTTGGTAACGGCTGCGGAGGTTTAATCCTGTTCTTGGAGTGTTTTTAAAATAGAACTCCTGTCTCTAAAAAGAGGACTGTTAAAAGATGTGAGCAGGCAAAACAAACAAAATGTTCATAGTGTAGGTTGTATCTCGTTAGACAGATGGGATTCCCTATAGTCTGTAACAGAAAAGACTGGGTTAAGTGAAGTTATTGCCCAATTGATTCACTGTCTGTCAGAGTGACTGCGATTCACATCGGCCGCTTAATAGATAAGGTAAAAATATTAAAATAGTGATATAGAATTTGAAATCCTGGAAAATGCGCGAAATTAGATTGCAATGTCCTGAAGGAATAACAGCTGTGAATTGGAAGGTTTTAATGATGTTATTTGTGATTGGGAGAAATGAACTGTCTCCTTGCAATTTGACGCTGCAGGTGAATCATTCTCAATATGAAACAAGCAGCTAGTTGGCCAACCAGCTAGCTCAGTCGGTAGAGCGTGAGATTCTTATCTTAAGAGTCAGGGGTTCGGTCCCCACACTGATCGCTTTCCCTTCATAACTATATCACCGAACTCCATTTCAAAGTTACTCTTGCATCTTGCTTTCATTCACATGTCAACTTCTGAGGGTAATTTGTCTTCATTTCACTGGAAGTGGCAGAGACATGTTTATCAGTGTGGGCGAATATGCAATACGTGATGTCACTTTCAAAGATGTGCGTTCTGCACCAATCAAAATGTTCAGAGTCGTCTCACAAAAATGACCAGTTGCTGGGGAGGCAGCCCGTGACGGCTGAATGTCAAATGGTGCTGAACCAAAATTAACTGAATCGAAAGGTTTTGATGGAAGGGTTGGAGAAAACTCCGTGACCATTTCCCAGTTCACACAGAAAATGATCTTGTGAGCCTTTGCGGTATACAAATTTACCTTATTGCTTACTGATCTTGTCAGTAAACCTTATGTCTATTCCTGCTGTTGTGCTGAAAGTGAATATAAGTAAATTAATATCTGTGTACGATTTATTTTGATGTTTTCTTCGTTGTTCTGAATAGGCGTGGATGTTTCCACCACAGATGTTAACGAGTTTAAGAGTGCAGTCAGCCGATCCTGATACTTTCTGTTGAGAAGAAGTATCAGTTAGTGCAAAAGTGGCCCGCTTCAGAGCTGAGCAGAAACATTGTTACTCCCTCTTTACGGGCAACAATGTTTATGAAATGTGGTGGATGGGGCTTTATTGCAGTGTCTTCAGCAAACCTCGTTTTGAAATTACTCGCCAATCACTACTCTAGTGGTGAAAAAGAGTACATTTCCAAATAACTACTGCGTGATATTCTTTTCAAATTTCTCGGCCGCATTAGTCCTGAAAATATGCCGAAGTCTGCCATACTGTGGCCATCCTGTTTAAGACTAAAGTTACGAATTTCACTGAGTCCTGGTACCCCAGAGAAAATTGTCCCAGCCGATGTTCACATCACACAAAACATCCCTGCTTCAAAACCTGGCAGAAACAACCGTGTTCCATTTTTACAGGCGATAGCCTTCTGGATTGATGTGAACGGAGCAGTCATAGAACATAGAACATAGAAGCAGACAGTGCAGAACAGGCCCTTCGGCCCTAAATGTTGCACCGACCAATAACCTAGTCTCAGATCGTTCCCCTACAATATCCCATCATCATCCATGTGCTTAACCAAGGATGATTTAAATTTCCCTCATTTGGCTGAGTTGACTACATTGGCAGGTAGGGCATTCCACACCATTATCAGTCTCTGCGTTAATAACCTGCTTCTGATATCTGTCTTAAATCTATCCCCCATCAATTTGTAGTTATGCCCCTTTGTATAAGATGACGTCATCTACCCAGGGAAAAAAATCTTTCACTGT